>NC_091990.1:179743905-180043905 GCF_044704955.1 Pristiophorus japonicus | reverse complement strand
GCACATTGTTGCACAGGCAACGCTTTTTCCTTTGTCTCGGCAGCAGTAAGTGGTGTATGATGCAATTTTTTTCCTCCTTTTTTTTTGCCATCTGCCCCAGAGCTTCATTAAAGATACATGAATGGACTAACTGGTCTGATATCTTGTGAGGAACAGGTGCTATTGTTTGTCCCTGTAGACCCGCAGTAAAGATCTGACTCAGAGTACTTGAGACTCAGCATCTGCAGCAGTCAGTCAGAGTGCTGCTCTGTGTGATGCTCGTCATCAAGCCGGCAATGCAAATAAACTGGTCGGGAGAGTAATTAAAATTTTTCTTAAGGGGCTTTATATCATCTCTTCTCAAGCAGCCGACTGGGAGGATTTGTGACATGAAAATAACAGCACAATTCATAAGCTCTAATATCAGAGTATTAAGCTCAAATAAAAATGACCTTACATGAGATGTCGTGGTTTGTTTTGACTTTGTGATTAAAGCTGATGTTTCTCTCTCAGATCAAGAATTGTAATAAATATGAAATTCTACAGTACTCACCCTAATAAGTTAATCCGATGAAGCGGAGAAGCAATTTTTATTCTGTTTTGTTACTAGATATTAACTTCTAAAATCTGCTAAACTGTCTTTTTTCACGCCTGTCAGAAAGTATCTTCTGCCCAAAGTCCAGTCAATTTAGATTTTAGGTGCCAGCGTTGATCAATGAAACACAGTAAAATAATGTCTGTCCTTCTGCACTCTGAGTTATATATACTGGTGAACGCCATCGAGGTTTAAACACGAGGGAGCTTGCCTGCGTGTTAAACCTCACCTGGGTGAAAGGCAGAAAGACAAATCTGTCAGGGAGGATCGCATGTCAGAACCCATCTGATTCTCCTTCCATTTAAATGAATGGAAGAAGAATGCGACGGGTTCTGAAAGGTGTGGCAAACTTCCCGCACTTCACCCAGGAGGTGAAGGTGACAATCTAAGTGCCTCTTTGTAGGGCTAACTTTGAAAAACAATGCCAGAAGCAAGTTATGGCAAAGAGTGTGTTCAAAGAAAAAGCCATTTTTATCTGGATGTCAAGAGACTTTCAACAGCAGATCCCATTTGAAATAGATTGATTAATGACTGCGGAAAACCCGCGCGGAGAAGAATTTGTCGTGGACATGTTCAGCGTTGTGCTACCAGAAGGCAGGTACAGCAGGAGCGGCGAGGTTGGGGCGCAGGAGCAGCGAGTGATCGTGAAGCAACGTGATCGGGGCCCAGGGGAGGCGCAAGTTTGGGGCCAGAACAGGCGAGGGCCCAGGGGCAGCACGGGCCCAGCCCACACTGTGCGATATGTGCGCGCACTCGGTCCGTGCAGCAGAGCTGGTCTCCAGTCGTCTTGGTTAATCCTTGCCACTGGACCAAGACCAAGCTCTGTCAAGCCTGTGTGGTGGCTGGTGTGCAACGGCCAATCCACTTTAAAAAAATCCAAGCACAGACAACTTCCACCCTTCAGGATGTAGTTGGGAATACTAGGTCCCTGGAATATTAGGTCCTTCATTGAAACAGCTATGAACTCATCCCTTTTTGGCATGGAAGCAAGTCATCCTCGATATGAGGGACTGCCTATGACGATGATGACCAGAGGAAATTATTCAGATTTCAGTGTCTTAAAGAGCAACAATGGTTCAAATTTGTCGACATGATTAGATGTTGAGGGGGAGCCAAGTGTTGCTTTTTTGTGCTAACATTTCAATGATGTCGTTGTGACCTCATTTCAATACAATTATTACTATTTAAGCAGCTGCTTAACCTCACTTGATCGGGTGAACTGGCTGATGAGTTGAGAATTTCTCATAATCCTTGCATATTTTTGGAAGGGGTTATTAAAAATAGTTCATGAATCTTGTAGGCCCCATGTTGTACCACCAGAGAAAAATAAACATTGGGCTATTTTAAAAGTATGAAATAAAATTTATGAATCATGTATTTTGGGAGTTTTATTCAGATATTTTCCTCATGCTCAGTGCAAGAGACTATTCCTGTAAGTGAGCCTTCACTTCCTGAAAACCAGAGTATACCTTCATATAACCAATAACTGGCAACGTAGTGAGTTCAATGGGACAAGTGGAAACCCACATCGCCATTTATACCTCCTTTGGACCCATCTTTTGTTTCTTTACTTGTCCCATTAACTCCCCTTTTGGCGTGCATCACCATCCCTTTTGTTATTTAATCACTCTTGCCTTCCCCCTTTCCTTTTGCTCTTTTCTACCCAGGCCCCCCCCCCCTCCCCCCAACTTTTCACTGATTCTGCACGTGTTTTAAAACTGATAGCCACAGAAAACGGTGCGAGGATCGCCAATGGTCTGCTTCCGATTGGCAGCACTGTTTTCGTTGCATGGGTTGCACAGCAGAGTCATGAGCCAGGTGGTCAGTGGATAACCCTTGTCGCCTAGTAGCCACCCTCTGATTTGTCGTGGTGGCTCCAAGGCTGGCAGTACAGCGGAGTGCTGCAGAATGAAGGCATCGTGGTTGCTGCCAGGATTCTGAGCATTGACTTGCATGATGCGCTGAGTGTGGTCACACACGAGCTGGACATTGAGGAAGTGAAATCCCTTCCGGTTGCAGTACATCTCCGAATTGAGATGCGGCGCCCACAAAGTGACGTGTGTGCAGTCAATGGCACCCTGCTCCATGGGAAGCCTGCTATCCCAGCAAAACCACATATTCGCTCAGAACATAAGAACATAAGAATTAGGAACAGGAGTAGGCCATCTAGCCCCTCGAGCCTGCTCCGCCATTCAACAAGATCATGGCTGATCTGGCCGTGGACTCAGCTCCACTTACCCGCCTGCTCCCCATAACCCTTAATTCCCTTATTGGTTAAAAATCTATCTATCTGTGACTTGAATACATTCAATGAGCTAGCCTCAACTGCTTCCTTGGGCAGAGAATTCCACAGATTCACAACCCTCTGGGAGAAGAAATTTCTTCTCAACTCGGTTTTAAATTGGCTCTCCCATATTTTGAGGCTGTGCCCCCTAGTTCTAGTCTCCCCGACCAGTGGAAACAACCTCTCTGCCTCTATCTTGTCTCTCCCTTTCATTATTTTAAATGTTTCTATAAGATCACCCCTCATCCTTCTGAACTCCAACGAGTAAAGACCCAGTCTACTCAATCTATCATCATAAGGTAACCCCCTCATCTCCGGAATCAGCCTAGTGAATCGTCTCTGTAACCCCTCCAAAGCTAGTATATCCTTCCTTAAGTAAGGTGACCAAAACTGCACACAGTACTCCAGGTGCGGCCTTACCAATACCCTGTACAGTTGCAGCAGGACCTCCCTGCTTTTGTACTCCATCTCTCTCGCAGTGAAGGCCAACATTCCATTCGCCTTCCTGATTACCTGCTTCTGATCAGCCTGCTTCTCTCTCTGGCAAAAGAGAATGAAATGCACTCAGCTCTCTTTGCACACAGAGCCTCACTGACCTCCCTTAGACAGGCGTGGACAATGAACTGGGAGAAGTTACAGTTGTCGCCTGCTCCAGCCTGGAAGTAGCCCGAGCAAAGAAGTTTAAGGCCACAGTCACCTTTACAGCCACGGGCAATGCTGTCCTTGCCCTGGACTGAGACTGCCGATCTGACTGCAGCAAGTGGCGGATTTCAGTGAGCACCACCTGAGTAAAACGTGCATGTTGCATGCACTATTCCTCGCTGAGGTTGAGGTAGGAGAATTACTCCCTAAAGACCCTGGGTGGATAAGGCCTCCTGCTGCAAGAACTTCACCCCTTCCTCTACATGCCTTTTCTAGCAGCTTGCCCTGCTCTGTGTCGCCTCTGCTCATTCTCCCTATCGTGCCACAGGCCAAGGGGGTTACAAAGCACTGCACCCATGTCTGGGAGCAACTGGTCTGAGGAGATCCATTGCAAGTCAGTGCCAAGCCCTTGAGCATGTGCCACACCACTCCGTGTAGACTTTAGGCAACTTTACAGTCTAGAAAACACCAAAACACTTCTACAAACTCGGCAACAGCCAATAGAAATCAATCAACAACTAACCTGTCAGTGGGTGATCATCCCTTTAACTAGCACTGGTGTGGGGTCCTTCCTGCTGCTGAAAACACGTTCAGTTGTGAGAGGTTAAGAGTGGGCGTTAGCTCCAGCATTGAGGTTGAAAATGGCAGTGCTGGTGTCAAATCTGCGATGCATGCTGATTAACGTCACGATCTGCCTGCACTCTCTTAGTACCGCGCTAATGACCTTGCCAAAATGGCGTCTGGTGCAACCAGAGTGAGGATGCGCTGTTCGGACGCCATTTTCAAGCCAAATCGTTTCCTGTAGCACCCAAACACCAGGCACTATGCAATCGAACTTTTAACCCTAAATATCTACATCTTTCAATTCTGACGATTGGTCATCGACCTGAATGGTTAACTCGGTTCCTCGCTCCAAGTATGCTGCCTGATATGCTGAGTGTTTTCTAGCATTTTCTGTTTTTATTTCAGATTTCCAGCATCGGCAGTATTTTGATTTTGTATCAATGTATTTAGCACACTGGATACATCACGAGCCCTCCCACAAACTCCAGAAAGCAGTAGATCAAACAATCTATCAGACCACAGTTTAGGCTACAAACTACAGGACAGATTTATTAAAACATTGGCAGAGGCCCAGCAGAATAACACATCAGTGAGACAGGAATACAGAAAATTTGAAACTAATACTGGGGAAATAGTCACAATAAGAAACTTCAGACTATTTGTGAATCTCCTGACTGTGACTTTTCATGGGCTGCTCAGTCTTGAACATTCCCTGAATGTGAATATTTAAGTAGGGGGATTATTTGGGTGCAATTTTCAATCTGATTTTTTCTTGTGGAGTGGAATATGACTTTCACCAAAATCTCAACACAGATGGCAGGAATCATGAAAGGTTATCAGAACTGAGTGACTCCCAAAGACCTTTCCCTATTCGTGCCTGTTTTGGTAGCTCAGATAGGAAATGTATTGACTGCTATAGACCCTTAGGGGCCAGAAATTGATGGCCAGTTTGAGCTGGGTTACGGCAATTTTACATTGAAAGACAGCAGCTGATGACAAATACGTGTTTCTTTCACTGCTGCCGGTAGTTAGTGCCACTTATCTTGTTCTGCTGGCAGTGCAGAACTATTTTTCACGGGTTTTTGAGAACTGCTGCCAAATTTGCCAGCTCTATTTCCATCCAGTGCCTGATAGAGGTCGGTGTCAGGTGCAAGTGTGAAAGGGGGAGAATGATGCACAGAGACCCATAACAGCATCGCTGCCTCAAACTGGCACTGAAATTTTCAAGCAGCTTTAGCTGATCTCGCCGAGGAAAGCAGCTGAGACATCCCAATTGGTCTCAGCACTCCAAAGCTGGGGAAGAGAAAAGTACCATTCAGGGTTTTTGCTCCCGACTGCTGCCTAATGATTTCTGTTGGCAAGTGCGCATGCTGTATGAGAACTGAGTTGGGCCAAGTTATGATTCCCCCATGCAAAAAGAGTCAGTCGACGCTTACTGTCAAGGCTTGCTCATGATAAACGCACACTTGGATAAGGTACCAGAGGGAAGTCAGGGTCTTTTAAACTCTGGCTCAGTATGAATTAGTACCTTTTGGTGAGGAACAGTGAAAAGTGGAAAGAGACATTTCCAACCCCAGCACAGTGCTCCCATGTTACATGGGAGCTGCCAGTGGCTATGCAAATGCGCTAACCTCGGCATTTATGGTCCAGCCAAGCAACATCAGGGCAAAAGGTCACATGGAATTTCAGGACCAATAACTTTAAAGACTCATGGAATGAAACAACACAGAAAGCGACCGCTTGGCCCATCATGTCTGTGCCGGCTCTTTGAAAGAGCCATCCGATTAGTCCCACTCACCCCTGCTCGTTCCCCGTGGCCCTACAAATTTGACACCTTCAAGTATTTATCCAATTCCCTTCTAAAAGTTATTATTGAATATGTTTCCGCCAATCTTTCAGGCAGTACATTCCAAATCATAAGTCGCTTTGTAAAAGATGATTTCTTCATGTTGCCTTTAGGTCTTTTGCCAATGACCTTAAATCTGTTCTTTGGTTACCGACCCCTCTGGCTCTGAAACAGTTTCTCCTTAATTACTCCATGAAATCCCTTCTTGATTTTGAAAACCTCGATCAAACCACCCCTTAAACCTTCTCTCTTCGAAGGAGAACAATTCCTGTTTCTCCATGAAGGATGATGGGATTAGAGTGATTCAAAAAACCTTTAATACTAGATATGATAGATCAGAGTGCATTGGAACATCTCGGTGTTTATTCTCCATCAATAATTAATCCGGGCCTATAAGCAGGAGCTGACATCAAGAGCTGTAAACGGGAGTAATTAACTTCACTGACTTTTCTTTGCAGTCCGCAAAAAAGATGCAGCATTTGACACAACATCAACAGCAGACACCATTTCCGGCACATTCCAAAACCTATTTAGTACAGATTCAGAGAAACCCAGACAGTGAAGTGCGGTGAGGATTTCAATGAAGCAAAGCTCGACAGTGTTGGAACTTGTGTAAGACACCAAAGGGGTGAAATTGAACCACTCCAGTAACGTGAAACGGGCTGATAGCGAAGTGACAGCTCGTTTTACATTGCAGCTGATTTTCTTTTCCATAGACTTCACTGTCTAAGGATTCGATCGTGAAACAGCGTCAATACTGCCTCTTTTTCAACTCTGCCACTTCCTCCATCTGGTTCACGAGTTTTGGAGCAGTGCAGGATTTTAATGAAATGTTCCATTGTAAGATCAATGATGTCACCTCAGACATCACAGACTCTCACCAAGATTGTATTATGCAAGTCCCTGAAAAGAGTAAGCAGTATGTATTGTAGAAATAGATTCCGACATGGATCAATATCCTGTAATTCCCCACCAAACACCATTATGGGAGCACCATCTCTACAAGGACTGCGGTGGTTCAAGAAGGCAGCCCACCAGCTCAAGGCAATTAGGATGGCTTTGCCAATGTCACTCACAACCCGCAAACCATTAAAAAAAAAGTAGATGTGTCTCAGGATTTCCAATACATTCCTTAGCTTTTCCCATTCGGGACTGAAACTTTGCCACTGGGAGAACATTCAGTGATGTTACACAGAACAATCCCCTCCCTCCAGCCCTTTCAAACATTTATTGCAAATTTGCCACTGATTCAGAGTTTCATTTCTAATGTAAACAGTGTGAGATTTACTTGTTTAGCAACTCAGTTGCTGCTAATAATTAATTTACTGCGTGTCACCTTGGCCCAGTGGTGTAGTACTCTCGCATCTAAGCCAGAAAGTTCAGAGTTCAAGTCCCACTCCCAGGATTTGTGCACATAAGCTAAGCTGCCGCCTCATTGCCGTGCTAAGGGAGTGCTACTTCATCAGAGGTGCAGTCTTTTACATGAAATATTAAACTGAAGCCTTATCTGCTTGTTCGCGTGGTTGTAAAGGATCTCATGACACTATTTGATTAAAAGCAGGGAGTTTTCCCTATGTTCTCATCAGCATTCATCCCTCAAACAACTCCACCGAAACAAATGATCTGGGTCACTGGTCTCACTTGCTGTTTGAGGGACCTTGCTGTGTGCAAGTTGATAGTTGCATTGACCTACCCAACAACAGTGACACTTTAAAAATAATGAATTGGCTGCAAAGTGCTTTAGGATGTCTTGAGAACACTAAAGGTACTTTATAAATGCATAATCTTTCTTTATTGGGTTATGCTTCCAAGCTGACATATTGAGAATAGCATATTGTTAGAGCTATTTATCAGAAATGGTTGGGTGACAGAGTAGTTAACATAATCTGAGTCAATACTGAGGGAGTGCTGCATTGTCAGAGGTGCCGTCTTTTGGATGAGCCCTCTCAACACTTTGGGACATCCTAAGGTCGTGAAAGGTCAGAAGTGCCAAGTGGATGATCCATAGCGACCTCCTCCTGAGGTCGTCACCATTGCAGAAGCCAGTCTTCAGTCAATTCGATTTACTCCATGTGATGTCAAGAAATGGCTGAGCGCACTGGGTACAGCAAAGGCTATGGGCCCCAACAACATCCCAGTTGTCATGCTGAAGACTTGTGCTCCAGAACTAGCCGCGTCTCTAGCCAAGCTGTTCCAATACAGCTACAACACTGGCATCTACCCGACAATGTGGAAAACTGCCCAGGTATGTCCTGTCCACAAGAAGCAGGATAAATCTAATCTGGCCAATGACTGCCCCATCAGTCTACTCTCAATGATCAGCAAAGTGATGGAAGGTGTCGTCGCCAGTGCTATCAAGCGGCACTTACTCACCAATAACCTGCTCACCGATGCTCAGTTTGGGTTCCGCCAGGACCTCTCAGCTCCAGACCTCATTACAGCCTTGATCCAAACATGGACAAAAAAGCTGAATTCCAGAGGTGAGTTGAGAGTACCGGCCCTTGACATCAAGGCAGCATTTGACCGAGTGTGGCATCAAGGAGCCCTAGTAAAATTGAAGTCAATGAGAATCAGCAACAAAGCTTTCCACTGGCTGGAGTCATACCCAGCACAAAGGAAGATGGTTGTGGTGGTTGGAGGTCAATCATCCCAGCCTCAGGATATCGCTGCAGGAGTTCCTCAGGGCAGTGTCCTAGGCCCAACCATCTTCAGCTGCTTCATCAATGACCTTCCCTCCATCATAAGGTCAGAAGTGGGGATGTTTGTTGATGACTCCATTCGCAACTTCCCAGAAAATGAAGCAGTTCATGCTCACATGCAGCAAGGCCTGGACGACTTCCATGCTTGGGCTGATAAGTAGCAAATAACATTCACGCCACACAAGTGCCAGGCAATAACTATCTCTAACAAGCAAGAGTCTAATCACTTCCCCTTGATATTCATAGTTTCCCACAGAATGTATTTCACAGAGCAGAGGGGTTTCGCCAGCTCTGCACAGCTTCGTGATTACCATCACCGAATCCCCCAAGGTCAACATCTTTGGGTTCATAATTGACCAGAAACTTAACTGGACCAGCCACATAAATACTGTGGCAACAAGAGCAGGTCAGAGTCCTCCCCAAAGCCTTTCCACCATCTGCCAGGCACAAGTCAGAGGTGTGATGGAATACTCTTCACTTTCCTGGATGATTGCAGCTCCAACAGCATTCAAGAGGCTCGGCACCCTCCAGGACAAATCAGCCGCTTGATTGGCAGCCCATCCACCTTCTTAAACATTCACTCCCTCCAGCACTGGGGCACCGTGGCTGCAGTGCGCACCATCTACAAGATGCACTGCAGCAACTCGCCAAGGCTTCTTTTGGCAGCACCTCCCAAACCCATGACGTCTACCACCGAGAAGGACAAGGGCAGCAGGCGCATGGGAGAATCATCACCTGCAAGTTGCTGACTTGGAAATATATCGCCGCTCCTTCATCGTCGCTGGATCAAAATCCTTGAACTCCCTCCGTAAAATCACTGTTGTGGAGTTCCTTCCTTCACCACACGGACTGCAGCGGTTCAAGAAGGCGGCTCACCACCACCTTCTCAAGGGCAATTGGGATGGGCAATAAATGCTGTCCTTGCCAAAAACGCCCACATCCCAGAACGAATTAAAAAAAATATATAAATTGAAGTCTATCTCTTTAAATGCAGCCAATAACTTTATGGCGGCCAAATTTGGTCCACCACGTTTGGGGGGCGGTAACCACTGCAAGGTGGGACCCAGCAGTGAAATTGTGGTTACTGCCCTCGAGAGGAGGTGGAGCACAGTGTTGCACGCTACACTTCCTCTCAGGGGGTGGGACTGAGGCGCTAATCACTGGAATTTTTCAACACTATTCGGAGAGGTACGTTCTGTTGGCGGGAACACAGGGCCCTCCCCTTCCGTTAAAGGGGAGGTCATGCTGCCAGCTCTTCATCGGGCAGAAGGGGTCTCCACTATACCGCTGGGGAGCGGAGTGCCAGCCTAAAACACCACGGTACGGATCCCCTGATTTCAGGAGGGCAAGGCCTCGACCGGGAAGTCGGCCATTTTTCAAAAATGTCGGTGCCAGACCTCCCCTTTAATTTCCGCCCTGCGAGCGGGCTGAGGCCTGGTTCGCCACCCGCGAGGCGGCGCAGGCATTGCCGGCGACAGCCTCACGGGGCTCTACCAAATTTTCGCTGTCGGGAGTAAACGGGTCCCTGCGCACGGTGATGACATCATCATCGCCGGTGCAGCGGCTTGGGGCGTTACCGGCAGGAGCAGGCGCTAACGGTTAGCGCCTCCACTAACTGCTGTGGAATTTCATGGGAGGCGGTAGCGGCCCCGCGCGAGAAGTCGCTTGCACCTCAGGGGGCGTTAACGGGAGGCGCAAACGACATGAATATCTCCCCCTAATAAATTAATTGTGAAATTTCAAAAGCAATGGCAACTTCAACTGAGACATAGAGGCCAAGCTACTGTTAGCTCCTTAAAACTTGTTTGTTCTGGGGGTCTCAGGAGGAACTGGGGGCCAGGTAGCATTTATTTATTTTTTAAAAAACCAGTTTTGTTCCCTTTTTTCCTGACATCACTGATTCTTGCGGGGTTATGGTCTCACAGGGACTGGCAGCCCTGCATTACCTCATCCACGTGGCCAGTCTTCATGTTTGAACCCAAGTAGTGAGCATCAGAAGATTAGATGACTGAGGAGAGGGTCAGAGCCGAGCCTGATCCTGTGCTGCCCCGATATCCACACCTTCAAGCAGGAATCAGTAAATAGAGATCAGGAGTGGGATGCCTGTCTTCTCTCCCTCAGCCAAGGATGCTGAGACAAACTGCGGCACTCCCATCGTTGCCCTGGGTGAGACCCACTAACTCGGCACAATGAGGGAGGATAGCCTTTTCAATCTTCCAGGATTAACCTTAACCCTAGTGTCTCCAGGAATTAAATATTTATCTGCTGGACACTTGTCAGTAACCCGGAGGGGACAAAATCATTTGGGGCATTAAAAAAAATTGTGTTTTTAATTTTCTTTTGAGCACTTTCGTTTATTAGTTATAAAAATATTGGAGATCGGAAAAAAGGCTGAGCAGCTGGGGTAGTTGGAAGTGGGACGAGATGTGATAAAACCTCCAGGGTTACATGGAAGCAGAGTTGATGACCCTCAGAAGGGACCTTCCCTTTTATTTGTGTGGCTCAGTGCTGCACCAACTGATATATTTACCCACTAAACCATCAGCATGGCGCCAGTTGCGATTCTGTGCAGTTTAGAGCTTTCTCTCAGTTGTGTCCCACCATCATTACTTTAAGAAAGTCAACACAGTTACAAGAATATTAAATTGCAAAGAACCACATTAATACTTAATATTATCATAGCTAAATCCATCACAGTCTTGTCAATTAAATATTATTGTTAAGAAGCAATAGTTTGTTAAAACCACATAAAGTGCAAGCGTGGAAAATTACTGTGTATTTATTACTCCTGGAGGATCTATTTGTAGGTGTTTTACAGAGATATCAGTGGTAAAATATGCATATTCTCAGCACATTGTTATCCCCGAGTGTGCGTTTGTTTGGCTCAGACCAGACACGAAAGCTCTGTATCTGCAAGTTCTGAAAAAAGCCTGAAGAACTAAGTGAGCCTAAATTTAATCAGAAACAAACACTCATCACTACAAAAGTGAAGAGTTGACTATTATGCAAATTGTCACTGTCAGTGGTCACTGACCCATTATGGTTAATGAGAAAAAGCTGAAAGATGTGGGCCTTTTTTCTCTCTCTCTCTCTCTCTCCCTTTTGTAATTCAGTCCAGATGAGGCATTGCAAAGCAAAGCCAACATTAAGCAAATCGTTGACAGCATACTGCAGAAACATGTTTAACACCAAAGAGTAATAATAGGATATGCAATTCATTACTATTTATAGAAGTGTAAAAATAGAAATCCCACCACCAGTGCAGGCCCACTGTGTGTTGGTGTTGCCTGTCTTTAAACCTCAGCAGTGTTTCAGAAAGCTAGATTTTTGATGCACCCACTTTTTGCAGAAGTTTTGTTAAAGACACTTATGATAGTGTGCTCCACCATTGTCGGAGGACATGGCTTCTCACCGGCAGAGACCTCCTCATTTTGTTATGATAGCAAGTGACAGCATCCCCCAAATGGAGGGAGATCCAGCCTGCTCCTGTCAACCTCGTAGGGGTCAGTTACAAGAGGCTTTGAGAGACATCCCTCTCAACCAGCAACATGTTGGAAAGAGTATAATTCGAGTCTTCACGTAGAGTATGGCGGTAATTTTGTGCAGAATTAGCAAATGTAATGTCAGAGTATTATGATTAAAATGAGACAGTAAAATGTACGGGGTACAAGTGCAACATCCCCACCGACACCTGGGAGTCCCTGGCCAAAGACCGCCCCAAGTGGAGGAAGAGCATCCGGGAGGGCGCTGAGCACCTCGAGTCTCGTCGCCGAGAGCATGCAGAAATCAAGCACCGGCAAAGGAAGGAACGTGCGGCAAGCCAGTCCCACCCACCCTTTCCCTCTACGACTGTCTGTCCCACCTGTGACAGAGACTGTAATTCCGGTATTGGACTGTTCAGCCACCTAAGAACTCACTTTTAGAGTGGAAGCAAGTCTTTCTCGATTTCGAGGGACTGCCTATGATGATGAGGAAAGGGAAAATAAAATGGGCAAAAATAAATACATTCTTCTCATTCTCAGCACATAAACATATTTGGAGATGGTTCATTCTAATTTGTAAACAGTATATATCAAGCATTTCTTTCTAATGCAAATTGTTAGTATAAATATTTTCACAGTTTATATGATTTGAAACTACTCATGAACATGACTATTCAATATTCTAATTAAAGAGGACATGATTTCCTTTCTTTGGCTTCTGTGCTAAAAATATTTAAACTATTTGTATTGTCAACATACACTGGTGCACAAATGCCATAGGGCACATTTCACAATGTCAAACTATTTAAAAGGCAAAGGAGGAAAAGTTCTTGTCAATACCTTCAGTGTGAATACTGTTAGGACATCTGTACAATATTTCTTAAAAATGAGTGAAACTTTCCTTTTTTGAGATATTTTCTTTTCTTTCAAGTGTCCATGCATCTGCCAGAGAGAATAACCTGTTGTCAAGCCTGCGCCATTGTCATTCTGAACTGTCCAACAAAAGGTGAGAGAGGAGAACTCTTCATCTACTTTTCCTTTCCTCCCTGTGCAGAACACCTTGCCAAGTGGCTAATTATGTTTGGGCCAATGGAGCGACGTCTGTGTAATATGTTACAGAAGGCCATTGAAACACTATCAGAGATATTTGTCTCAGTGACCCCTTTCCCCCACCCCAGGAGGAAGGCAACACTAAAATAAAATAAGTGGCCCAATCAGCTAATAATGCAGACAGGAGTATTCCATGGTAACTGCATTCTCATCATTTACAAGACAGACAATGTCCTGCAGTGCCCACTGGTCGCAGAAAATATCTTCCCATGGCAACACTGCTGAGATACGGAACTTATCCTGCGTGAGCAAGGGGGCTCTGGGTGGAAATTCTTTCCCTCTAATTGTGGTAAGTTAAACAATAACCAATTCTACAATTCTTCTTGATACTTGCTTTGAATAAAACAGTGTAAAATATGATGAACATGATGGTATTACAGATACAATTATAGATGTTGTACAGTCAAGTTTGCCAACCAGCAGAAACTTGCTCTTTTAAACGTCAGATATGGAACCTATTTCAGTAATATTGTATTGATCTTTCTCATAAAGAGGAATTATTGAAAGGATAGAAACATAGAAAAAAGGTGCAGGAGTAGGCCATTCGGCCCTTCAAGCCTACACCACCATTCAATAAGATCATGGCTGATCATTCCCTCAGTACCCCTTTCCTGCTTTCTCTCCATACCCCTTGATCCCCTAAGCCGTAAGGGCCATATCTAACTCCCTCTTGAATATATCCAATGAACTGGCATCAACAACTCTCTGCGGCAGGGAATTCCACAGGTTAACAACTCTCTGAGTGAAGAAGTTTCTCCTCATCTCAGTCCTAAATGACCTACCCTTTATCCGAAGACTATGTCCCCTGGTTCTGGACTTCCCCAACATCGGGAACATTCTTCCCGCATCTAACCTGTCCTGTCCAGTCCCGTCAGAATCTTATACGTTTCTATGAGGTCCCCTCTCATCCTTCTAAACTCCAATGTATAAAAGCCCAGTTGATCCAGTCTCTTCTCATATGTCAGTCCAGCCATCCCGGGAATCAGTCTGGTGAACCTTCGCTGCACTCCCTCAATAGCAAGAACGTCCTTCCTCAGATTAGGAGACCAAAACTGAACACAAGATTCCAGGTGAAGCCTCACTAAGGCCCTGTACAACTGTAGTAAGACCTCCCTGCTCCTATACTCAAATCCCCTAGCTATGAAGGCCAACATATCATTTGCCATCTTCACCGCCTGCTGTACCTGCATGCCAACTTTCAGTGACTGATGAACCCATGACATCCAGGTCTCGTTGCACCTCCCCTTTTCCTAATCTGCCGCCACTCAGATAATATTCTGCCTTCACACTTATCCACATTATACTGCATCTGCCATGCATTTGCCCACTCACCTAACCTGCCCAAGTCACCCTGCAGCATCTTAGTGTCCTCCTCACAGCTCACACCGCCACCCAGTTTAGTGTCATCTGCAAACTTGGAGATATTACACTCAATTCCTTCATCTAAATTGTTAATATATATTATAAAGAGCTGGGGTCCCAGCATTGAGCCCTGCGGCACTCCACTAGTCACTGCCTGCCATTCTGAAAAGGACCCGTTTATCCCGACTCTCTGCTTCCTGTCTGCCAACCAGTTCTCTATCCACGTCAGTACATTACCCCCAATACCATGTGCTTTGATTTTGCACACCAATCTCTTGTGCGGGACCTTGTCAAAAGCCTTTTGAAAGTCCAAATACACCACATCCACTGGTTCTCCCTTGTCCACTCTGCGAGTTACATCCTCAAAAAATTCCAGAAGATTCGTCAAGCATGATTTCCCTTTCATAAATCCATGCTGACTTGGTCTGATCCTGTCACTGCTTTCCAAATACGCTGCTATTTCATCCTTAATGATTGATTCCAACATGGCCCTGGTTACTTTATCATAGAACTTCCATTAAACTTCTGCTTTCGTAATGATAAGTAGAGTCTTAATTAAAGACATTCAAAAAGTATTGTCCAAAGCAGACTATTCATCCTTAGTAGAACAACAGCCAGCATAATGCTTCATTCCTTAAAACAGTGACTTTAACAGTAATTATTTGTCTTTTGATCCTTTGTGCAATGATTTCCCCAGAAGCTGATATCAACCTGTTTGATTGAGCCCCAAACTCTGGAATTCCATCCCCAAACCCTTTAACCTCCCCACCTCTCCCTTCCCCTTTTAAGATCCTCATTAAAACCCACCTCTTTGAACAAGCTTTTGGACGCCCTTCCTAATATCTCCCTCTTTAGCTCAGCATTTAGTTGTTTAAATTATACCTCTCTGAAATGCCTTGGGCTGTTGTTGTACTTTATAGGTGCAAGTTGTTCTTATTGTTGTTGAATATCATGGCACCGGAGTCCTGCTTTTGCAGGTCGAAATAATGTTTTAGGGGGCGAGGGGTTGGATTTGGAAATACTTTAAAGAGAAGGTGAAAGGGAGGGAGAATGAGTGGGAAAACCCCATGAGGGAGCAATCAGGGCTGCTTTTATATACATCCTTGCAGCAGCCTTGGATAGCAGATCATCACCCCACTCTGTCTGTTTGTTTATAGGGGAGTGTAGAATTAAAAAGGGTAGAAAGTGTATTTATTTTGTAGCATATGAACATGTAACTAAAATTTAAATGAGAGAGAAGATACAGAAATTTATTAAAAAAGGTTTGATCTATTGGTTGGTATATTTTATTGCAAATACATGGATCAAATGTTTAATGGTCACTGGTATTGTAATTGTACTGCTATTATTTTACATAAGAACATAAGAAATAGGAGCAGGTGTAGGCACCTGACCCCTCGAGCCTGCTCCGCCATTTAATAAGATCCTGGCTGATCTGATCATGGACTCAGCTCCACTTCCCTGCCTGCTCCCCATAACTCTTTACTCTCTTATCACTCAAAAATCTGTCTATTAAATATATTCAATGACCCAGCCTTCACAGGTCTCTGGTGCAGAGAATTCCACAGATTTACAACCCTCTGAGAGAAGAAATTCCTCCTCATCTCAGTTTTAAATGGACAGCTCCTTATTCTGAGACTATGTCCCCTAGTTTTAGTTTCCCCTATGAGTGGAAATATCCTCTCTGTATCCACCTTCTCGAGCCCCTGCATTATCTTAGATGTTTCGATAAGATCAACTCTCATTCTTCTGAACTCCAATGAGTATAGGTCCAACCTACTCAACCTATCTTCATAAGTCAACCCCCTCATCTCTGGAATCAACCCCCCCACCAGCAAACCTTCACTGAACAGCGTCCAATGCAAGTATATCCTTCCTTAAATACGGAGACCAATATTCTACGTATGGTCTCACCAATACCTTGTACAGTTGTAGCAGGACTTCTCTGCTTTTATACTCTATCCCCCTTGCAATAAAGGCCAACATTCCATTTGCTTTCCTGATTACTTGCTGTATCTGCATACTAACTTTTTGTGTTTCATGAACAAGGATCCCAGGTCCCTCTGTACTGCAGCACTTTGCAATTTTTCTCCATTTAAATTATAATTTACGGTTCTATTATTAACCTCACATTTTCCCACATTATACTCCATCTGCCAAATTTTTGCCCACTCACTTTGCAGATTTTTTGTGTCCTCCTCACAATTTGCTTTCCCACTCAACTTTGTATTATCAGCAAACTTGGCTACATTACACTCGGTCCCTTCATCCAAATCATTAATATAGATTGTAAATAGTTGAGGACCCAGCACCGATCCCTGCGGCATCCACTAGTCACTGTTTGCCAACCATAAAATTACCTATTTATCCTGATTCTCTGTTTTCTGTTCCTTAGCCAATCCTTTATCCATGCTAATATATTACCCTCAACCCTGTGAACTTTTATCTTGTGCATTTGTGTATATTAGAGTTATGAGAGTGATATTACAGCTAGCAGGAGAGTAATATTACACCTATAAGGAGTAATATTCCAGTTATAAGGAGAATGATACTGCAGTTATAAGAAAGATGGATAAATGAACCAATGTGTGTTTAATATTGATTCTATGAACAGAAAATCTCAACATGTGTGCACATTTGAATATGACCATGTTAACCATTACAGTAAAACTCCCAAGACCTTAGCTGTAACTTTAACAAGAGGGAATAAAATAGCACGAGGCTTTCAGTGGATGGCTAGGAAGTATAAGCAGTTGTGAGTCAGATAGTTCTGCCTGTTACTCTGAGCTACTTGACCTTCTTAGATGATGCAACAGGTGGAGCACCATGTGGGGGGGCGGGGGGGGGGGGGGAAGGAAATTTGCTTTTGGCGGGGACGCAAAATAACCAGCATCACCTCAGGTGCCTATTACACATCCCGTCCAATATTCAGTTCCATTGACTTCAGTAGAACAGTAGATATTTTGAGAATATCGGGCAGGGCATATAATGGGCTACAGATGCGATCGATTCGCTTTGTGTCCCTGCCCAAGTCGAATTTCACCCACAAGGTGTTCTACCTTGAAGCGGGAGGGAAGAACTGATGCTATCGGAGTTGTTCTGCTTGCCATTTACTTCACAGGACAGTCATTGACAGAGGGTTATTACTAGTGGGTGTTGATATAGACCCTACCACCAAACTTTGCTGGGTGTGGATATTTGGTACTAAGCAATCTACAACTCGGGGAAAAGATATTTAAACAAAAAAGATTTGATGAATCATTGGACAAATGCACTGCAAGGTATGGCACAAAATCACACAGACCCAGAAGGTCCCATGTTTGATCATTATTCAGTGTTGAGTTAACTAATCTTAACGAGGGCAGCAATCAAAGCATTACAATTGGCCTCATGCTCCTGAGCTAGGAAGAGGAGAAAAAAAATTAGTCAGGGTTCTGATTCTTGTCTAGTAACTTCAAGTGAAAAATTGCAGGTGAAGACAGGAATTTATTTTTTTAATTCACTAATTTAAGGTGGTGATGGACCTTCTTGAACTACTAGTCAGTGTGGTGAAGTTACTCCCACAATGATGTTAGGTAAGGAGTTCCAGGGTTTTGGCCCAGTGACGATGAAGGAACAGCGATATATGTTCAAGTCGGGATGATGTGCGACTTGGAGGGGAAGTGGGAGGTGATGGTGTTCCCATGCGCCTGCTGCCCTTGTCCTTCTAGATGGTGGAGGTCATGGGGTTGGGAGGTGCTGTCGAAGAAGCCTTTGCAAGTTGTAACAGTGCATCTTGTAGCTAGTACTCACTGTAGCCACAGCATGCGGTGGCAAAGGCAGTGGATGTTTAATGGGAATGGGCTAGCAGTGGAGTCATTGGCCAACACACTGTCTAAGCTGCACACATGGAATGGTCATTTGGGAACAATGCCAGAGATTGTGCAGCACCAGCGAGACTGTGCCCCACACCTTCAGGAAAGGAGGAAAGAAAAGGGGAGAAAATTGAAGAAAAAAAAGGATTAAAAATAGCTTTCATCCCAGCCCGAGCTAAAACATCAATTTCAGCAAAAAAAAAAGGAAGAGGACTGGCCACTGGTGAACTATAGCATTGTTCCCAAAGTCTTTGTTATTCTCTTTGCTTCGAGATGACAATCATCTAGAGTCAAAGAAAAAAGCCTTGGCTCAATCCTCCTGCTTTCTGCTCAACTGCACAGCAATAAAGACCAGGTTTACTCTCTTAAAATCTAAAAAAAATGCACAAAACAAAAATACCCAAGAGCTTTCGTGCTCAGATGGAAGAAGTCGGCAAATCTGCATAGAAATTATCAGCCAGTAACAAAGGCTTTTTGTCCAGCTTTGACTCTTCCCAGCCACCCTTCCCCCTCCCTGTAGCCAAGGCTTATCTGCTGAAGGAAATGCCTGTTTAACTGACAGGTAGGAGATTAAATCTACAGCTGCTGAAACACAATCTATACTCGGTTAGATAGGCTTACTTGAAAAGTCCCACAAACACATAATTTGTTTATGTTGTACCAGCAATCTTTGACAAAGAGACTGTCTATCTGAGACAAATGTGGTTAAACCCATTTATTGTATTATTTCTGCCACACAGCACAAGCTTCTCTCAGAATGCAAAATTGAGACAGGCCATAGGGTTCCAGCTTTCTAAAGGGGCCGGGGGGGTGGGGGTGGGGCCGGGGGGGTGGGGGAGAATGATTGAAGAATAGCTGACTATTGTATTTAATCCTTTACTCCTTCGGTGCAGGTTCACTCAAATAGAGCAATTGTGGTTTTAAACTCGAGGGTTAAAAATCAGGATAGTTCCCCCTCTGAAGTCGTACACTATCTCCTCCCTCCATTTACAGAGCAGGAAAATACATTGACATTTTTTATGACGTGAGTTTTAGGGGTTATAGAAACATAGAAAATAGGTGCAGGAGTAGGCCATTCAGCCCTTCTAGCCTGCACCGCCATTCAATGAGTTCATGGCTGAACATGCAACTTCAGTACCCCATTCCTGCTTTCTCGCCATACCCCTTGATTCCCCTATTAGTAAGGACTTCATCCAACTCCTTTTTGAATATATTTAGTGAATTGGCCTCAACAACTCTGTGGTAGAGAATTCCACAGGTTCACCACTCTCTGGGTGAAGAAGTTTCTCCTCATCTCGGTCCTAAATGGCTTACCTCTTATCCTTAGACTGTGACCCCTGGTTCTGGACTTCCCCAACATTGGGAACATTCTTCCTGCATCTAATCTGTATGAACCCATCAGAATTTTAAACATTTCTATGAGGTACCCTCTCATTCTTCTGAACTCCAGTGAATACAAGCCCAGTTGATCCAGTCTTTCTTGATAGGTCAGTCCCGCCACCCCGGGAATCAGTCTGGTGAACCTTCGCTGCACTCCCTCAATAGCAAGAATGTCCTTCCTCAAGTTAGGAGACCAAAACTGTACACAATACTCCAGGTGTGGCCTCACCAAGGCCCTGTACAACTGTAGCAACACCTCCCTGCCCCTGTACTCAAATCCCCTTGCTATGAAGGCCAACATGCCATTTGCCTTCCCAACCGCCTGCTGCACCTGCATGCCAACCTTCAATGACTGATGTACCATGACACCCAGGTCTCGTTGCACCTCCCCTTTTCCTAATCTGTCACCATTCAGATAATAGCCTGTCTCTCTGTTTTTACCACCAAAGTGGATAACCTCACATTTATCCACATTATACTGCATCTGCCATGCATTTGCCCACTCACCTAACCTATCCAAGTCACTCTGCAGCCTCATAGCATCCTCCTCGCAGCTCACACTGCCACCCAACTTAGTGTCATCCGCAAATTTGGAGATACTACATTTAATCCCCTCGTCTAAATCATTAATGTACAGTGTAAACAGCTGGGGCCCCAGCACAGAACCTTGCGGTACCCCACTAGTCACTGCCTGCCATTCTGAAAAGTACCCATTTACTCCTACTCTTTGCTTCCTGTCTGGTATGGTTGCGAGAGCAATGTGGAACCGATGTGGAAGGAAAGATTTACCGTAAATCTGAAACAAGAACATTTAATGTTGGAAACACTTAACAGGCCAGTCAGCACCTATAGAGATAACAGACACTTACTGTTTCAGGTGTGGACTTTCCATCGCAACCTGAAACACAAATTGATATTTTCTCCCCACAAGTGCTGACTGACTTGCTGAGTGTTTCCAGCATTTTCTGTTTCTGTTTCAGACTGTTCTCTTTTCCCTTTTTGTTCACGGAGTATCTCCACTTGTACAAATTTCCCATTCCGCCAGCAGTGTTACGTTATACTGCCATCTCCGCACAACTTTGTGATCAAGCCACTGGCGTTTACGTGCACGTACAGAGCTTTGCTCACCAGCTTTCCAAAAGTGCATCCGTTGTTAGTGTTAATCATAAGCCAAAGGGACCGTCAGCTTTGTACCAACGCTAAACGTTTTAAAATGTGTTTATTTTCTTTACAACGGGTACAGTGTAAAACTTGAAATTTAACTGGGCCATTAATTCCCTCGCAATTCTCCTTTAGAACAGCAGCAACTATTCGCTAATATTGCCTCTGTAAGTCATGTGACAGTATTGTTCGGCAACCATAACATCACATCTGAATCAGAGGATTCAATCAGTGTTACCTCATTGATACTTTTAAGTGTTATTACTAATGTTTTCATTCTATTGTGATGATTGTAGGTATTTCAAAAATGTGTTACTGGTAGGGAGTGAGAATGAGGCTGTAATTCAAGCTGGCAGCTCAGATGACACCCGTAACCTGTTCTGGCAGCTCCCTCCTGCTTTATGAATGTATCCCATTTTTACCCCTAGTCATCCAGAACTTTTGTTTTAATGATTTTAATGAGTATTACAAAATAAAATGGGGAATAACTTAGCATCACATTACTTTCAACCCCCATAAAAAGTGACTAAAAACCTCTGATGTAATATTACTAATACAATCAATATCTTGCATTTCCTATTCTTTCCACTTTTTATCATCACAACAGAACGACACAGGAAACCGCAACATTCAAATAATTAAGCATATTCCAGGAACTTTGATGCAGACACAAGGATCCCTAATAAGTGGCAATATAAAATAAGAACATGGGGGGGGGGGGGGCGGCAATTAGCATTAGTTTGGAGACTTTGCTTCATTAGCAAATAGATATAATTTCATTCAGACTAATCTCATTAAAAAGGAGCTTACCCAGCCAGGGAAAATGTTAAATGGTCGTTTTGCCTTCATAAAATAGAATTAAAATTTTTCAAAATGTAAAATAGAATCTAATAAATGCAAAAGAAAGAAAAAGTATATACATCGTGAAACTAGCTGACACATATTTCTCCCCGCCACCTCATTAAATAACGGACCCCACCCCAACAGGACAATGGAAACTGGAAGATAATCCTTTCAAATCAATTTTCTGAATGTCTGTTCCACTTTAATCTGAGTTTTATCCTTTAAAGATAAACAGGGCAAATAGGCATGACCATGGATAATGGGGAGGGGGGGGGTGGATAATTGAGGTTTCATTGGAAAAGAATATTTAAAATATCTGAGTGTGTTTCCTTAGATACGTAAAGTTTAGGATTTTCAAACATTATTTGTGAATATGACTTTAGAAAGTTGATTAACGGGGTCAGCCAACCCATCAAAGGGGAGTGAATAGCAATCCATCTGCTGTGAAATGGAAATGAATCAAGACTCACAAAGGGTTAAAGTCTGCACTATCCAGAAAGACAATATTCTCAATGCATTTTAGTACCATTAAATAACTATTTCATGGAGCATCCTAGATAGGGTCAAATGGAAAGGGTAAAGTTAACAGTTGAAAACACTCAATAATGGGCTATTCGTGTCTGCACTCTGTTAATGAAATTATGTGAGGACGCAATTGAAAAAAAGTGTGCTTTTCAATCCGAAATTCATATTGGATGTCCTTTCAATTTTTGTCTTTTGCAAAAAAAACCCACAATGATAAGTTTGAGTAAGCGCACCAAAGTGCTGGTGCCATGCCCAAACACCAGGATTGGTGGGGAAGAAGTTTAAACAAATGAAGTAGAATTAGAAAAGTAGTGTTAAAATTTGTCAGTGATGAAGATTTTCTTTTTGTGAATTATGTGGCCATCAGGTGAGGGATGTTAATGCTTGGGAATGGAATGCTATCTCTTTCAGGCACCCAGTGCCAGCATCAAGCAATCCTAGGTCAAATATGCAATTAGATGCTGAGTAAGACTCCATTAACTCTGCCCAAATCTCAGCAGCGTACCCCTATTGTACTAATATAACACTTTTCCATTTCACATACCATGCATTCCTGTGGCTTCTCGGAGTAAAATTACCAACTTAAGGGTAGAAATTGCCCACCATTGTACCCCTTTCCCAGACACAAAAAGAGGACCAAAATGACCAGTTTCCCAGGGCTATTCCAGGTGCCCCAAAGATGCCTGAAAAACGTCCAACACCATATTGACCGATTCCGAGCTCAAAACAAGCTCAGATGCATTTTTACCCTTTAATGCCAAATTAGGAGTAGTTCTGTTCCGTGAGTCCTTGCAAGCTTGTTTTTCATGTGGAACCCCTGCAGCAAGGAGATAGGGGAGTCTTTCATACCATCAGTCTGGGCTCGAGTGTCAGCCTAGATTTTGTGCTCAAGTCTCTGAAGTGCGACTTAAACCCACAACCTTCTGGCTGAGAGGCGCTGAACCGCGGCTGACATAATAACTAAAATAATAAAATAACTACTTAAAGTACATCACCTCTTCCTTCAATGTATGTAAATATTTCATCCCAATCATTTTCACATAAATGATATTTAAAATTGTAATACGGTCATTTATTTACTGACTACCCTGCTTTGAATCAGCTTGAGCGGGCAGAGATTACTGCTTGGATAATTTTGAATGTATGAAATTAACAAGTAGTATATCTTTCCTGAACTAAATTTGACAAGCAGTATTATTGCAAAAAAGGGATATCGTAACATTCATTGCATTAGAAATTGTGTTTTGGATGTTCAATTTTTTTCTCTCCCTCTGTTCAGCTTCCTCTCTCCAATTCCGCCCCCCCCCACTCCCACCCAGCAAATTTTTCTTCGCATGTGTCAACAGTAACATTACAGATTTTTCATTGTTTTAAACGATGTGGAAAAGACTGGGTCTGTTTTCCTCTTCATCCTATATTTCACAGAGACTAAGCTGTTGTCCTCACAATTGCCTTCCAGCTGCTTAGGCCTGAGAAAACAACAGACACAGCTCTGTTGTCTGCAGAAAGCCCGCCTTGTTTTAAGTGACTTTATTGCAGGCACATGAGTGTGTTAAGACTTTAAACACGCTCAAATGTCATGTGCACACCCAGTGACGGACAAGTATAATTATCAAAAACAAGAATTCAGTGTCTCCGAAATGGTGTCTGACAAAATGGTCCATTCATTGTGTTCCGTGGGGAATACTCCAACTCTCCTGGCAGAAAACAAAAAGGCGCTTTTTCGGACTGCTGAGGGCTGAAAGCTTTGCTTTGCCACCCGAGCCCTAAGAAAACACGGGCCTCAGTCTGACTACTGGCTGGCCACGCACAGCAGAAAGAAAGTATTAATAACCCCCTTTTTCTTTGCGGTTCTCTCTGTGTAGGCTGTGGCCAACGTAAGTCAACGCAAAGACAAAACAGTTTGCTCAACACCAACAACAAGAAACATGACCCAAGAACTTAAAAAAAAAGGATCCAACATGACACAGGGCGATATATTGAAACAGCAACGCTTTTTTTTTCATTCCCCATGACGTGCTATACGCTAATTATAGGTAACAAAAGCAAAATTTGTTGTAAAAATGAGCAGTGCATTACTCTGTCCCTTTGCAGCGAATGCATTAATAATTTATGAATTTGTTTAAGAGTACAGGCAGCATTACAATTCCAAAGCCATCCACTTAGCTTAATTTCCCAACCATCACTTTCATTGCTGAAGTTGTCTCTATTAAGCCAATTTCTGTGCATCATTAACTTTTAACTGAGTCTCAATAGCTTTGTTGTTCAAATTGCAAGCAACTTTTTTTTAAGTCAGCATTTCTTCTGGCTCCTGACAAGAAGTCAAATTTTATAACTAATTAAATTGATCCATCTGAGGGAAAAGCCACTAAACAGAATTATTTGTGCCTGTGTGTCAATATATTAAATCAAAGGCTAATCAGTTGGGTCAGTGTATTCTTTATCTGATGGCTATAGGAAAAAGAAAAATGCCCATATCATCCCTCTGCCCATTCTCTGCTGTTAATTCTTTTTTATTTTCAGGCAGCTTCTGCTGGTGCAGGTCAAATCCCACACTGTGCTGTTGCACACATCTTACAACTGACTCCAAAAATAGTCGGCTATTGATGGATGCAGCTAGCCAATGCCACGCTGGGAGGACCAGCTACTTGCAACGAGGCCAGCCTTAATTTAGCCAATCTGGTCCCTGCGGGCAAATCAGTTCTTATCCAGACACATATTGTGGCATGAGATACTGAAAGGGCCGGCTTGTGTCCATGCAAAGGGAGGTGGTACACTAATTTGGCAACTGACAGCACAAGGCAGTCCAGAAATAGATCAGCAGGATAAGCCGCTCTCAGGTGTGAAATACCATGCAAACCACGTCCTAATCTATGGTGTTACCTTCCCTACTGTTTATTGGTCTGACACTCTCATTCGGCTCAGCAGCTTTGTCCAAGTTTGGATCAGTGACCTCGCTACACAGCTAGCCAGGCCTTATCTGATATCCTATTTGACCATGGTGAGCTCACGATGTAAAGCTCACCATGCAAAGTTGCTTGGCCAGCAACTGGGTATGCGACAAAAACATTGAAGAGACAGATTGCTTGTATTGAGGTATTTTTGACATGTTATAGAAACCATTCTGGGAGTGACTACAATTTGGATAGGGTGTCAAAAAGAGATTGCACGAGGTCAGGGGTTAGTGAATAGTTCTGCTGAGAGGTGAACTTTGAAGAGGTGTGGAAGTAAAGGCTGAATGCTTTCCCAATACATTGTGGAATGAGTACGGGAGGACAGAGTGAAAACACTGGAATAATGAGTGGTGTACGTGAAGTAACAGACCAGGTTACAGCACGGAGATTATAATGGCTAGGGTACATGTACTGAATGACTTGGAAGGTCATGGAATGGGCTCCAGCTGCAAAAAGGCCACGTGATGATCCAAAGCAGAGATGATGGGCCTGTGTAAAGGAAGAAGTGAATGGAAGAGTGACAAATGGGTTAACCACTGAAAAAGCAGACATAGGGGAAGAACTAGGTTAGGTGTTGTGGTGTCAATGGTCAGCCTAGCTGTATTGATCAGTGATTAGAGCTGCTAGCTTACTGCAGTGCCAATCCCAATGGTTTCAGTCATTAAACATTGAGAAACTCTGATTGAAATCAGAACTCTTCAAAAGATGACCAACAACGATTATGGCGTGGCAAATTTCTTTCTTGTAAAGTTGCTGCATCGCTTTGAAAATGTACAATTCCCATTGAATTTCAGGAATGAAAAAAAAACTAAGATTATTATTTGCCGCAAAATTTCGTTAAATGTTATTGCAGCAATCTACTCAGACAGTCCCACATCTAAGTGAGTACACAGAGTAGACAGAGATCGCCAGCTGGATGGTTTTAATTTGAAATTGAAAAAAATCATGGGAAAAGAGACAGTGGCATTTTAATAAATGGGGACTGATGTGCTTACCATTAATGGAACATTAGTTTGAATGGTCACAGGACTTTTTCCAAGACGCACAACCTTGATGCAATTTTTCACCCCATTAAAATCTCCCCACTTTGACACGGAATACCAGAGAACATGGTGAGTAAAACAGTAGTAGATTTGGGGGAAAAAAATTAACATTTTAAGCTCATATTATTTTTGGAAGTGGCACAAAAATGCTACTGCTGTCCTCAAAGGGATAAAGCGGTGCTGTATGAACAAGCTCTGAATTGGTGGTACTGCATTAAGGTCAGGAAATGCAATGCTGGCTCCAGTACAGGTCTGGTATTTGTACATGTCAAGCACCCTTCTATAGCTCTATCTATTTGCTTTACTTTAAGTCTATCACCCAACTGTACATCGTTCCATTCATCGGTTGGCCAATCCCTCTCTCTCTCCCTCTCTTTTGTCTTGACATACAGTTTTTACTATCTGTCTCCCTTTCTCTTGCTATCTATCTCCCCTTCTTTCTCTTATAATCCATCTGCCTTGCAATGCATTTTGTCCCCTCTCCAACCGTCTGTCTCGAACTAACTATCATCCCTGTTCAATACTTGTGTCTGCTTTCACTGACATCATTTTGTAGACTGACAATAGCCTAGCTTAATACAAATCTTGCAAAAATCCGTACTTGGCCCATTACAATTTAATATCTTCTTCCTTCCCTCATAATAAAGTTGACTCCTGCTGGCACTCGTGTTCTAAGTGAGAAAATTTATGCTTTTCTTTCTAACTGGGCCCGACTACGGCGATGCTTTGTACTTTCAACTACTTGAAGGTGAAAACCTTTTGAAAGCTCCATTTTAATGCATCAGTAGAAAGGTTTCTCTCCCACATTAAGTTACTGAAATAACGAGAACAAACTGATCATGGACTCTCAGAGCCTACCTCGTCTTTGATTTACTCTGGAGATCAGTGTGTTCATGAAATAAGCCGTAGAAATGTTCAGAATTCAGAATGTTCCAGCCACAGAATGTGGGCCTTTTCAAACAGCTGGTGTTTCCCATTAAAAAAGGAAAAGAGGCTGCAGAAGTTCATTTTAATCCCCTTTTTTCTAAACATGCTATTTTTTTTTGTTATGAGGCCAGGTGTTCTCATTGGCCTCACACCACAAATGCTTTCCTCCACTTCAATGGGCAATCACACAAAGTAATTGAGTCTATTTAGTGCTGAACTCTAGATTTCAATGAACCTAAATACTGACACTTCTGTGGACACCTAATGAAATAAGGACTGGGGCCTTTGATCGTCATTATGCAAATATAAGGTCCAGTAAAGACTTAGGCAGAAATACATTGACTAACTCTTAAGATAGCAACAATACACAGTCAGTTCTGTTCATCAAAATGGACTGAAAACAAGTTCAAATTTGTTATACTTTTCCAGTATTTTAAATTGGAAACGATTTCAAAAGCGCAATAATCTATATATTTTTTTCTTTCACTTCCCTCTGCTCTTCAGTCTTGCTCACTGCTGCCTCTGCCATTTTCATTGTGAAGTGCTGCTCCTGACATTGAAAGGCCACGTTAAGTGAATTGAAGAGGATTTACTCTGATCGAAAGGCTGCATTCGAAGGAGCAGTGGGGACAGCCCGGCCCGGAAATCGGCACCACCAGCAGGCCGGGGCCATCAGAGGGAGCAGTGTGCGGCGACATACCACTGCAGGAGGGCGACGGCTGCGAAGCCAGGTCGCCGACTGCAGTGCGGGCAGGCACAGCAGGAGGGGCGAAGGAGCGGCGGGAGTTCGTGGAAGGAAGTGACCGGGGCCCAGGAGAGGCGTGAGTCTGGGGCCCAGAAGAGGCGAAGGCCCAGGGGCAGCATGGGCCCAGCCCACACTGCGATATGTGCGCGCACTAGGTCCGTGCAGCAGAGCAGGTCTCCAGTCGTCCTGGTTACTCCTTGCCACTGGACCAAGACCTAGCTCTGTCAAGCCCGTGTAGTGGCTGGTGTGCAACGGCCACCCCACATTAAAAAGAAATCCACACATAGGCATCTTCCATCCTCCAAGATGTAGTTCGGGACCTGGAATATTAGGTCCTTCATTGAAACACCTGTGAAATTCATTTTTGGCGTGGAAGCAAGTCATCCTCGTTTCGAGGGACTGCCTATGATGATGATGGTGCACTTGACCAACAGGAGACACTCTTTTACAGAGTGCTGCTTTTCCTCTGGTTTAAGATGGAAACTCCTTCCACCTCCTTGCGGTGTTTTGCAGTTTTGGTCACCTTACTTAAGGAAGGATATACTAGCCTTGGAGGGGGTACAGAGACGATTCACGAGGCTGATTCCGGAGATGAGGGGGTTACCTTATGATGATAGATTGAGTAGACTGGGTCTTTACTCGTTGGAGTTCAGAAGGATGAGGGGTGATCTTACAGAAACATTTAAAATAATGAAAGGGATAGACAAGATAGAGGCAGAGAGGTTGTTTCCACTGATCGGGGAGACTAGAACTAGGGGGCACAGCCTCAAAATACAGGGGAGCCAATTTAAAACCGAGTTGAGAAGGAATTTCTTCTCCCAGAGGGTTGTGAACCTGTGGAATTCTCTGCCCAAGGAAGCAGTTGAGGCTAGCTCATTGAATGTATTCAAGTCACAGATAGATAGATTTTTAACCAATAAGGGAATTAAGGGTTACGGGGAGCGGGCGGGTAAGTGGAGCTGAGTCCACGGCCAGATCAGCCATGATCTTATTAAATGGCGGAGCAGGCTCGAGGAGCTAGATGGCCTACTCCTGTTCCTAATTCTTATGTTCTTATGTTTCACATGTCTTAAGATCTCACTACAAAATAGTGAGCAAAGAAAATATTCCCCTCATAATGCGATACACTGAACCACCAGTGTCCTGAATATTGAAAAACAAATCCACTTTTAGTGAATCTAAACTTTGGGATTGACACCAAATGTGCCACTTGCTGTTTCGCATAATTTTATTCCGTGTTCATTTCTCAGACAACTATTGATGATGTTAATGACAAACATTCAGAAGCCTTGTATTTCTTTGCACACCCCCAGGTGGAGGTATGAGTGCCCAAACAGTGCGCACTAGGAAGGGCTGCACAGCAGTTTAAAAGCTGTAAAAAAGAGCATCTCAATTTTGAATGCGGAAAGAGTATTTCAAGATAAAAAGTAGAGTGCTGCACAATTTCTTCCAAGAAATGTTCTGTATTAAGAAATGTTCTATGGTTCAGTACATTTTTTTCGTAATTCAGTATCAGATTTTTTTTTTAAATCCCAGCTGTCAGACAAAGTACAGCTGCATAGGTCGCTGCAAAAATTTGCTAGCACTTTTTCCTGATCCATTTTTGCGGAGGATTTTCTCTCATTCTTAAACTTCCTTTCCCTGTGCTGGGCCCAACTCTCCGAGCAATGGCATTCTGCAGCAGCTGCTGGGTGGTTTGGATTTGATTTAGCTCAGTTTTCCTGCACCACTTCCATTCCTCTCCCCCCTGCCCCCACCCCGACACCACCCTTTTACCTCCCTCAGATACTTGTGTCTCAGATTGAGAGCCCGTTGAAAATGATGGGTTATTTTTGATCTATCTTGTGAAATCATAAGCTGTCTGCAACATTTGATCACAGATGCTACAAACTCTTGTGGTTCTTTTAAAAGCTCCATCCACCCAAAAAGGCGTTTCCAAAATTGTTTTCATGAAGGCAGTTTCACTGTAAATCATGATTCCAAAGGTGAGAGGCATTTTTCTAACCTGGTGAAGAATCTTCTCAAAGGCACTGTTATAAGGAACAGTATTAATGCTCCGTATAAGCCAAGGGTTCCAAGTGAAGCACTGACCACACTTGATCAGCTCCGCTGGGCAGGCCACATCGTTTGCATGTCAGACACGAGACTCTCAAAGCAAGCGCTCGACTCGGAACTCCTTCACGGCAAATGAGCCAAAGGTGGGCAGAGGAAACGTGACAGGGACACCCTCAAAGCCTCCCTGATAAAGTGCAACAACCCCACCGACAACTGGGAGTCCCTGGCCAAAGACCGCCCTAAGTGGAGGAAGTGCATCCGGGAGGACGCTGAGCACCTCGAGTCTCATCGCCGAGAGCATGCAGAAACCAAGCACAGGCAGCGGAAAGAGCGTGCGGCAAACCAGTCCCACCCACCCCTTCCCTCAACGACTATCTGTCCCACCTGTGACAGGGACTGTGGCTCTTGTATTGGACTGTTCAGCCACCTAAGGACTCATTTTTAGAGTGGAAGCAAGTCTTCATTCCATTGACTCTGGATCAGTTCCTATGGAGTGGAGGGTAGCCAATGTAACCCCACTTTTTAAAAAAGGAGGGAGAGAGAAAACAGGGAATTATAGACCGGTCAGCCTGACATCGGTAGTGGGTAAAATGATGGAATCAATTATTAAGGATGTCATAGCAGTGCATTTGGAAAGAGGTAATATGATAGGTCCAAGTTAGCATGGATTTGTGAAAGGGAAATCATGCTTGACAAATCTTCTGGAAGTTTTTGAGGATGTTTCCAGTAAAGTGGACAAGGGAGAACCAGTTGATGTGGTATATTTGGACTTTCAGAAGGCTTTCGACAAGGTCCCACACAAGAGATTAATGTGCAAAGTTAAAGCACATGGGATTGGGGGTAGTGTGCTGACGTGGATTGAGAACTGGTTGTCAGACAGGAAGCAAAGAGTAGGAGTAAACGGGTACTTTTCAGAATGGCAGGCAGTGACTAGTGGGGTGTCGCAAGGTTCTGTGCTGGGGCCCCAGCTGTTTACATTGTGCATTAATGATTTAGACGAGGGGATTAAATGCAGTATCTCCAAATTTGCGGATGACACTAAGTTGGGTGGCAGTGTGAGCTGCGAGGAGGATGCTATGAGGCTGCAGAGTGACTTGGATAGGTTAGGTGAGTGGGCAAATGCATGGCAGATGAAGTATAATGTGGATAAATGTGAGGTTATCCACTTTGGTGGTAAAAACAGAGAGACAGACTATTATCTGAATGGTGACAGATTAGGAAAAGGGAAGGTGCAACGAGACCTGGGTGTCATGGTACATCAGTCATTGAAGGTTGGCATGCAGGTACAGCAGGCGGTTAAGAAAGCAAATGGCATGTTGGCCTTCATAGCGAGGGGATTTGAGTACAGGGGCAGGGAGGTGTTGCTACAGTTGTACAGGGCCTTGGTGAGGCCACACCTGGAGTATTGTGTACAGTTTTGGTCTCCTAACTTGAGGAAGGACATTCTTGCTATTGAGGGAGTGCAGCGAAGATTCACCAGACTGATTCCCGGGATGGTGGGACTGACCTATCAAGAAAGACTGGATCAACTGGGCTTGTATTCACTGGAGTTCAGAAGAATGAGAGGGGACCTCATAGAAACATTTAAAATTCTGACGGGTTTAGACAGGTTAGATGCAGGAAGAATGTTCCCAATGTTGGGGAAGTCCAGAACCAGGGGTCACAGTCTGAGGATAAGGGGTAAGCCATTTAGGACCGAGATGAGGAGAAACTTCTTCACCCAGAGAGTGGTGAACCTGTGGAATTCTCTACCACAGAAAGTAGTTGAGGCCAATTCACTAAATATATTCAAAAGGGAGTTAGATGAAGTCCTTACTACTCGGGGGATCAAGGGTTATGGCGAGAAAGCAGGAAGGGGGTACTGAAGTTTCATGTTCAGCCATGAACTCATTGAATGGCGGTGCAGGCTAGAAGGGCTGAATGGCCTGCTCCTGCACCTATTTTCTATGTTTCTATGTTTCTATGTTTCCTCGAGTCTGAGTACTGCCTATGATGATGATGATGATGATGATGAATTGGATTCTGAAACCATTCTAATTCTATTTGGCCCAGTGAGATCTAGTAATAGTTGACAGAATTTATTGTACGTTCAATAGTCTCTCAGAGTGTCTGTTACAAATATTATGAAGACCCATGTGGGCAATTATTGGAATTTTTAATTAAGAATATATGCCATGGGCTAGACTTTCACCGCCATTTTTGGCGTTTTTCTCGGCGGTACAGCTGTTTTTTGATGAGGAACCACCTGCCGAAAGTTTCCTCTTTATTTTTAAAGAGCTCCGCCCACATTTTGAAAAAACCGCCGGGGAGCAAATTGCGTGCACTGCCGAGAAAACCGGCAGGATCGAAGTTTGGCCTCAACGGGGGCCCATACACACCGCCGAGTAAACCGGCCATGAGCAGCTGCCTGAAACAGGGCAGTAGGTGAGTAACCTGCAAAGAAAGGCAAGTTAAAGGTTTTTTTATTATTTATAAAATTCTAAAACGCCGATTGTGTTAAAAAGTGTCTTGAGAATATTTTGTAGCTTTTTATTTTTTGTTTGAGTGAAAAAATATTTTCTGAGTTTTCCCTTCTCCCGAGGCCCAACCGCAGCCTCGGACTAAATTTTAAGTACTTATCATCCATTCCGGTAAGAACTGCCCGTTTCACCTCGTTTCGCCTTTAACCGCCCAGAAACTGTTGAGAATCTTGATGCAAGATCCATTTTCTCGCCGGGCGATACTTTTTACCTTTACTATGGAAATTTTTGCCAGCGTCCGTTGCAGACCGTTAGCGGTGTTTCTGGGCGTTGAGGGGCTTGAGGGAAAGTCTTGCCCCATGACATTGAATGACAATAGGCTAGGAATTACTGTTGTTGATATTAGTGGATAAACAGTTAACAGTCTGATATTTCTCTGTCTGTAATTTTGATGGTCACGTTAACTCATTTGTTTTAAATGCTTCTGTTAAAAAAGCAGATGTTTTATGAATGTTTTTAGCATTGATCTGCTAATATGACCAACAGTAATTGCCAGCTTAATATCACCAGCCAAAAGTCCTGGCAACTCCTTGCCACAAGATTAAAAACAGTAGTTCACAAAAATGTCCACAGAGGCGCTTTCTGGAACATCTTCAAATCTGTGCTCAAAGACTAAATTGAGAATTATACCATGGACATGCAATACTGTCATACTTTCACTAAAGAAAAACCTAGTGTCGTTCTCTAAGGCCTATGGTGCATGTGAACTACAGGCCCTTCCCATTGATGAGACAGCCTGCCTCATGCAACAACGCTCATAAGATATCCTTGATTTAAAAGGCCACTGGGAAGTTAAGTCTACGCATTGCTGGATTTTGTTGCTAAATTGAACTATCAAAGCCTTTTCCTCCTTGTGGAATATGGCTTTGCAGATCGAGTGTGGTAGCCCTCTGTGTTGGAACTCTCCTTGAAAACAGCTGCTAAACCACGGCAACCAATTAGCCCTTCAGCATCACCTTCTCAATAATGCTTCCTCCAGATCTGGAGCTTTTAAATAGCTGCAGTCTCGGCTGCTTTGTTGGGCTTGGAAATTGCACACATATGAGAGAAATTAAGCTCTCATTTAGCAGAGACACATGCCTGTCAAGCACAGAGGAACAAAGGCTTGTCCCAGGGGCCTACTCAGTGCGGCCAGGCTGCCAGTCACACTGTTAGCGATGCTTACCCTTTATGTATTCTATGTAAAACTCAATAAATCATTTCATCTGTTCTGCGCTGTCCCTGGTTTGTAAGCACCAGTGTGTGTGGGTGCATGTGTGTGTGCGTGTCTTTGTGTGCGTGTCTATGTGCATCTGTGTCTGTGTGTGCGAGTGCGTCTGTGTGTGTGTATACGCCTGCACCTGTGCGCTTGTGTGTCTGTATGTGCGTGCGCGTGTGCGTCTGTGTGTGTGCGCCTATGTGTATCTGTGCGTGTCTGTGTCTGTGTGTGTGTCTGTGTGTGCGGATGTGCGTGCGCATTTCTATGCTTGCGCATCTGCATATCTGTGCGCCTGCGTCTATGCATCTGTGCGCTTGTGTGTATGTGTGTGTCCGTATGTGTGTGCATGTCTGTATGCGTGCATCTGTGCATGTGTGTGTGTCTGTATGTGTGTGCTTGTCTGCATCTATGTGTCTGTGCATCTGTGCGCTTGTGTGTCTGTATGTGTGTGCATCTTTCTTCCATGCATGTTCATTTACCATCCCCCCCATATGCCTTTAACCACTGGTTTTAAGTTGGGGTGAGAAGACGCAGAACCAGAGCTACTTGTTAATTCAGCGGCAACTTGAATCAGCATATGGCTCCAGCTAGTACTTAATTCTATCTTCTTATCAGAAGCCACAGAGAATAAGAAGAGAGGACTTTTTTCCCTTGCACTGACAGCAGGAATCCTTGCGACAAGGGGAGCTGGAATAAAGAGAAGCTGGTACAGTGCAGTGTTCCCCCTGCACAGCAGGCAGAAGAGAAGCAGGTCTGGGTTTGATAAGTAAAACCAGATCTGCACAAGGAATCTGTGTTCAAGCCTTTACAATTAACAGAGAACACAGTCGAGTCTGAGTGTTTAGCAGAGGAGCAGTACCACCACAGTTTCACATCTTGTTATATTAAAATCAATGGCACAGGGAGAGAGAAAGAATAAAAGCCTCCTATATACACACACACACACACACACACACATGACTGCTACCCATTCCCCTGTCTTTTCACACAATGTGGGATCACTCAGTAAAGTCACACCAGCAGGCAAAGGGCCTCTTCCGCCCTCAAGAGTGTTAAATTAAACAAAAGTTAATGGATAGAATAAATAGCACAGGCACTGAATGGAAAAAATTAACTACTGCAAAACACTGGACCACATATCCACAGAACAAGTGGGATACGCAGTGATCATGAGGCACTGATTTAATTCTGTATTGGCTACTGCTGTTACCAAGTCATTTATTTTATTTGTACCACCTGTTTTTTTTTCCATTTTCCTACAATGCTTGCGTCCATGTCTTTTTTTTGATGAATTTTCTTTAAGGAATGGTCATGCTTGCTGTTGCCACGGCGTTGCCGGTACAACCTCATTGATGTGGTCATCTACTGCTGCCAAAGCCACTCAGGCAACTGTCAATCAAAAATAATCTCGCTTTAAAAAAATTAAACCACTGCCTGAATAAATCATTGCTTCCAGACACAAACAGGTGGTGGAATTTAAAATATTCTTCTTTCCTTGGTTTTGTTTAACACTTTGAGGCCTTTTTAGACCACAATGGAAGACATAACAACGCTTGCGGTTTTAAAGTTGTTTACTCACAGGTGGTTTCCAAAAAGAAAAATAATGACTCCAACTAGGTGTTTCACAAACTCCCCACTCTGATCTACTCAAGTATCTGAGATTTTGTTCCATTTCAATCTATCTGGGTGTCCATGATTTCTGTCCACTCCAGTCTCTGCAGAGGACCCTGATTTCCCTGTGTTCCAGTCCCTCTGGGTACCTGTGAATGCTTTCTGTTCTAATCTCGATGGGCGTCCATGAGTTCTTGCTCCTCGCATTAATTTGGGGTTCCGTGAAGTTTCTCTGCTTTTATCCATTCCTTTCCGGCAGGAATGATTTCTCTCTTCTCTGGCACCCTGTCATACCCCTGAACTCAGGTTGACTGAATCCATTTGGGCTATTATTGTATATGTAGGCACTCTGTTAATGACGCCACGAGGCAGCGGTATGCCACTTGAACTGAGACTGCAGTCCTTTATTGCAGCTCCTAGAGTGAGGACACCAAGAGGTGAGCTCCCTTTTATACTGGGTTACCTGCAGTGTGCAGGTGACCCTTAGGTCTCCAGCAGCAGCACCCTCTGGTGTACAGGTATGGTATATACAGGGTGAAGGTACATTCAGGTCTAGTATTGCAGTACATCATTGACATGCATACATAAGAGGCTATGACAAAATGTTTGACCAGAGTGGGCAGCTTTTGGCATTTTCTTCTCTGTTGTTATAGATGAAACCCCATAAAAGCTGAACTGCAAACCATTACAATAACAAATTAAGGACACGGAACCAACACCAGAATCAAAGCACGATGAAGTCTCCTCAGTACACTCAACATTACTGACACCAAAGGGAACGATACAGTACTGTGTGATACTGAAAATTTCAAACATAAAATTAGTGCTTCAAGAGGTTACTCTGAAACTCCTACGGATCTATCCAAGGACTTTGTTTTTTTTACAGAAATATTGAAAATTAATGACCATAAAAGGCATTTTCTCTGAATAAATTGAAATTAGGAAAATAAAGTGTATTTTAATGGTAAACCGCGTGTACTCAGTGAGTCTGAGCTGAAATCAAAGCTGTTTTGTAATGCCATAAAAAATTGTGAGGAAGAAAAGAAAACAAAATATTCCCATGAGATGTACACATGTTCTCCTAGTCCACCAGCCATTAGCAAAGTACTCTCATTTCCCCCTTGCCCACATATTTAAAGCCAACTTGTCACATCCACTGAAGGAGGAAAAATTAACGCTGATTAATGTCAAATCAAATGTTTGAGTGATGTTAGAGGCTTTTAGGACTTTTATTCAAGTAAGTCGGATCAGCTTGCATATATACAACACAATTTGGGAGGTGGGGAATTTTATCCACCAGAGAAACACTGTATCTTAATAATGACGTAATTATATCAGAGCTAAGGCTACATTCAAATAATGGCTGAGTATATCTCTACGAGAGGGAAGCTAGTCATTAGAGAGAATCTTGAACAGTTTCCACTGTATATCCAAAAGAACATTTGTTTCAACGTCTCGATTCACAATAGCCTCAGATATTCTGACTCTTGCTGAAATATCACTTTGTGAAACACATGCGTGAGTATTTGGTCAGCACCACCACAAGATCGTTTTATGAACTCACAGCTCGTTTCATAGACCGCTCCTCATGTTGCTAACACATGCTATTCTGAGATTTACTGGACTATAATTAGAAAAGCCATCTGAAGGAGTGACATGATTTTCAGAATGCTGGGGAAGCATTATTTGCCCAAGACCAAAAAAGTACATTGTAATTTTCAGTAACAAAAAAATGGGAAAGTAGATATGGCTGGTCCGGACTGGTAAAGAGCAATTTCAATGCAATGAGGGGGGCAGAAATGCATTGATGTAACAAAGCAACACACAAGCAAAGTCTCTCACTGCTGCTTCTTGTATAATTGGTAAGCAAAAAAGTATCGATATGGATCTCCCAAAATTGACTCTAATTTTCCTTATTAAAATATCTTTGATATGAAATATAATTGAATTTTAACTTAAAGGAAAGAAATTACTGGTGGTGATATTGGCAGACAAACGCTCAACCTATTTATCTGACATTCGCTATTTACTTTGAATAAGTTAACGCCCCTGCTAAACAAACTGATAAAGGACTTCATAGAATGCGTTGGGCATCATCTGATAATATCGGCAACAGTAATATCTAGATCTTACAATCTACTTGTACTTTTTCTCTCCTCACTTTGTTCTGAGTCAGTCTTGGAAAGCAGTTCTTTCCCAAGTTCTTAAAAAGGATTCCACGAGAAACATTAACCTGTCTTTCTCTTTCAAATGCTGATTGTGTATTTCCAGCATTTTTTTTTAATTTCAGCTTTCTAGCATTCGCACTTTTATTTTTTATCTCAGGGTTCATCAGTGTTCAAATTGTATTTTATCAGTCACCGCAAGTTGTTAAAAAATAATATCGGAATAGTCCTGTTTGAGATGGTCTTCAAAAAGCTATGCTGTAAAAAGTCGCACTCAGAAATGAGTGATACACAGTAAACCCTGAAATACTTTAAAACAATCTGGAATGTAGCCTCAAAAACCATAATAGGATATGGTACAAGTGATTAAATGAACCTTAACCCCACCCTACTGGTTACGCTCAAACTGGTGACATTTTATCTTATAATGAAACACACCATTGCCATATGGCTGCTTATTAAATACAGAGACATTCTTTCTTCACTCTGAGTAAGCTGCACTTTCAGGCCAATAAAAATTAAATTAACACAACGGTCTTTCAAACACCTTCCAGCCTTCTCAAAGAATTTCACTTTATTTGCTCAAAGATTTTAATGCTTTCAAATTAATTCAGATCTTGCAAGTAAAGACAACAGATACTTTTTCCACCATTTCTAACATGCTCTCTGCACTGAATGGTACTTGGGAAAAATTCACTGTTAAAAAAACAATTTAGCACTTTGAGTACTTGGGAGGGGGTGGGGCAACCATTTCAGTAGTGAGCTAATTCAAAGCAACATATAAAGTATGGTATATATACTAGCCTCCACCACTACCACTCTCTATCCCCTCATCACAACTAACTCAAATGAGATGCATCCTCTTCTCGATGCTGACAATTTACATTTATAATTTAAATGAAATGTGGTTTCAGAGACCTGCTTGACCAAAGTGTATTGAGAATCCATGAAGAAAATTGACTGATGAAACTTCGTTGAGGTATATTGTGCACTGTGAGAATACAATTTCCATGGGGATTCCCTGATCTCCCGCCATATCTTCCCCAGATAATCAGTGTAGAATTTCTTCAGCGGTTTTCCCAAACTTCAGTCAAAGTTACAGCGGACAATCAGGTGATCCCCCAAGGAAATACTGATCTGTGGCCTCAAAGTGTCAGCTTGGTTCAGTTGATAGCACGGCCATCTCTGAGTCAGAAAGATGACGGTTCAAGCCTCACCACAGGATTTGAGCACATAATCCAGGCTGACACTTCAGTGCAGTGGTGAGGGAGTGCTGTATTATTGGATAAGATGTTAAACCAAGGCCTGAGCAGGCAAGTGTTAAAAGTTTTCATGCCATCATTTGAAGAAGAGCAGCTACTTCTCTCGGTGCTCTGACCTTAAATAAATTGGCTGCATTTGGCTACATAACAGTGATTGCATTTCCAAAGAAATCCATTGGTTTGTAAAGTGCTTTGGGTCATCCCGAGGATGTGGCAAACGGTACACAAATGGAAGTTCTTACTTTCTTTAATGTGTGAGCGTTGCACTAGTGTTAGGGTTTCCAACCAGAACCAATATGCATCTATGATGTGAGTGTACTGCGTGGTTGCTCCAGTCTTTTCAACAGCAGTAGATTTGAAGATTTAATCTACAAATTAAACCTTCAGTTTTTAATTATCGAGTTAACCTCTAGACATATAAAAATCAAACATATTACCATACAAAAAATTATTCTAGAAATTACATTTGGCAACAGTAACTGACAAATGCTCAATGTATTTGTATGACATTCTTCTGCTTGCTGTTTAAGCACAGGTGTTAAACCATTTAAAATAAATGGGCCAATGTCAGTATTAAAACAGTGGACAAATGAAAGTTATCCAAATATGTTCAGCTTTTGTAGACCAATATCATCAACTGTAATTTTCTAAGCCAGAGTCCCTAGGTTCTCCTGGGTCGAGAAACGTCATGAACACCTTAAACTTTTCCAGAAGAACCCAGGTTTTATTTGGAAAAAGTGTCTTAATGAATGCTAATTATTCAAGTTCTGGCTGATCTACAATATCCATCTAATTATCAGTGACTGATGTCATACGCATAGATATCCATGCCTGCCTGATCTATTTCTTAGCAACTGGTAGACCAGGGCCAAGAAATTGCTTTGACATTGTGTCTAATGGTGATTAATGTCCAGTACTATAAATCAGGAATTATTAGGGATATTAACCCAACTGATTGATACAAGTGTGTTAATTACTAAAGTCCAAAAGGTCATCTTTGTGCATCCCCAGTACGTGCCCATGTCACCCTCATATATCCAAGAAAGTCTTGATAATCTCAGTCTCCTGGAGATCAAGCTGCAAGACAAAAAATCTTTTCAAATCTTCATGAACAATATAGCAACACTCGGAATCAATTACCCTATTAGCTGGTTACTCTCCCCACTACGTTATCCCATTTTTACATTTCCCCATATTCACTCCACCGCGAGTGGGTGCTTTCCTGATTGCGCTGGCTAATTTCTCATGCTTCAACTCGGTTATGGGCATCTCATTCCCTCCATCTCCACTGCGGATGGAAAAGTTCTTCTTATTTGCTTTTTGCTTGGTAAAGAATTTCTGTCCTCATTACAAAACCCTGCTGATGACGCTCCTTTAAGGGCTCATTGGTCCATGTCAACAACAGCAATGATGGAGAATGGTTCCAGCACACTGCGGGCTGGCCCAGCTGCACAGGTGAGCCAAGGAGAGAACATAGTTCCACTATTAGAACAACAAAAAAAATTAGTTTTAATGAATTCAAAATGTCCTAAGGGTGTATTTATCTAACCTAGAGTTCGGTGTTCCAAGGAGAAACACACTGAAAATCATTTTACAAAGTCTGAATTACAGACGCAGTGGGCATAGTCTGACAGCTGCAAATACCATCTAGCACTTCAAAGGGCGAAAGCCATCTTCTATTCAATTAGCTGCCCTTTTGGTTAATGAGGGGTAGCCTGTTAAAAATAAAAATTAAATATTGGACTTTGTTTTTTTTTTTAAAAAAAAGGACATCTCTTTTTAGCTAATGAAGGAGGGGGCTGAGAGGAAAAACACATCGAGTGAGGGAAGAAAAGTAATGTGTCTTTTTTTCTTTTTAAATTACAGCTATGAATTTGCAGATAATGGCTGTGAGGTTTACCTCAACACCGGCATGTAATGGGCCCAACCTATTTGTTCTGTTTAGATCTTCTGTCTTCTTTCAAAGACACATCAGACTCTTGTAGTGTGCCAATTGAAGTGTCAGATTTCCTTAGCCGAGTTGATTTGGAACGTGTACATTCCCTAACTGAGCTCGTAGGGAGGGTATCACTTACACGATAAATAACAAAAAAGGAATGGTCTCCAGAGTCAAAGAGAATAATTATAATTACTCTTGGGCTGCCCTTTCCCTGCCAAACACAGTACACAGACACAGCTCAATGACACAACAGTGTACATCAAGCACGCAACAGTGAGATTTAACTGGGCTTCCTACTGATCAAGCACAGCAAAACAGAATAAACCATCTTCCTCGCCATAGTCTTGTCATCCCCCCTGCAATAACTCATTTCCGTACCTTAACTTCATTTGACTGGGGGAGTGATTACTGAGGCAACAGATAGCGTATAACAAACAGATTCTACAGCGACAGGAAGGCATAGGAAGATAAAGCAGGAACTCTGCAGAGAGGTGCAACCCCATTCCAGTTCTTTTGCTGCCATCAGATTTGTGGCTGTCAAAACCAGAGACTCACTAACAAGCACAACAACATATCTGAATGAAATGCTTTTGCACCTTTATATGCCCGGAAACCTCTCTTCAGAATCTCTGATAATATAATTTAGAAATTTAATGCAAACATTATTCCATTCATTTTTAATTCTCAACTTTTCCTTAATGCATTATTTTTTCTTCTTTTCTTTACCGAGTATTCTCCTCACACTATGTCGTATTTAGCCTAGCCTAGTAGGTCACCTCCTCCTAGGCCTCTGCTGTTGCTTTTCATCCAGCTTCGAGAAGATGAGTGGTGATGTGTTTCTGATTTTGTCTCCCTCTCTGTGGGACAGTGACTTGCTTCTCCTTGACAACCCCATCCACCGTTGCTTAGCATCGCTTACATGGGTTAAAAATGAGCCAGGCTAATCCTGAATCTCTGTGCTGTTCTTCTTTCACTGACTACTTTAAGGAATTGTTTTGGATTTTATCACAAGATTTTCAAAGTTGGCTTTCTTTATATTGGTTTTGGATTTCACCAGACGAAGAAAAAACATTTGCATGCCTACTTCATTCCTAGTTCTTTTAACTTACTGCTGCATGCCCCGTGACCAGTGATTTCTTGCTAGGAAGGGAGAGAATGTATAATCATAACAGTGAATTAGAAAATGGGGTCAAAGCATGAAAAATGGTTAAAAAAAAACAAATTTTAAAACTCTTTATCTGAATGCATGTAGCATTTGTAACGAAATAGATGAGTTGACGGCACAAATAGATACAAATGGGTATGATCTGATAGCCATTACAGAGACATGGTTGCAAGGTGACCAGGACTGGGAAATAAATATTCATGGGTAGTTGACAATTCAGGAGGACAGACAGAAAGGAAAAGGAGGTGGGGTAGCTCTGCTAATAAAGGATGGGATCAGTGTGTTAGTGAGAAACGATATTGGCTCAGAAAATCAAGATGTTGAATCAGTTTGGGTGGAGTTAAGGAATAGAAAGGGGAAAAAGTCATTGGTGGGTGTAGTCGATAGGCCCCCTAACAGTAGCCACACTGTTGGATGGATTATAAATCAAGAAATAATGGAGGCTTGTAAGAAAGGAACGGCAATAATCATGGGTGATTTTAATCTTCATATTGATTGGACAAAGCAAATTAGCCAAGGTAGCCTTGCGGAAGAGTTCATAGAGTGCATCCAGGATAGTTTCCTTGAACAATACGTTGCGGAACCAGCCGGGGAGTACTCGATCTTAGATCTGGTACTGTGAAATGAGGCAGGATTAATAAATAATCTCTTAGTAAAGGATCCCCTTGGAATGAGTGACCATAGCATGGTTGAATTTCAAATTCAGTTGGAGGGTAAGAAAGTTGGATCTCAAACTAGTGTCCTAAGCTTAAATAAAGGAGACTACAAAGATATAAGGTTAGAGTTGGCTAAATTGGACCGGGAAAATGGATTAAAGTATGGGACGGTTGATGGGCAGTGGCAGATATTTAAGGAGGTATTTCATAACTCACAACAAAAATATATCCCAATGAGAAGGAAAGAATGTAAGAAAAGGAATAACCATCCATGGCTAACTAAGGAAATAAGTGATGGTATCAAATTGAAAACAAGGGCATACAAGGTGGCCAAGACTAGTGGGAGGTCAGAGGATTGGGAAACTTTTAAAAGAAACTGCAAAGAAAACTAAATATCCGTGATTGGGAAAATGCTTGAGTCCATTATTAAGGAAGCAGTAGCGGGACATTTGGAAAAGCATAATTCAATCAAGCAGAGTCAGCATGGTTTTATGAAAGGGAAATCATGTTTGACAAATTTGCTAGAGTTCTTTGAGGATGTAATGCGCAGGGTGGATAAGGGGGAACCAGTGGATGTGGTGTATTTGAATTTCCAGAAGGCATTCCATAAGGTGCCACATAAAAGGTTACTGCACAAGATCAAAATTCACGGGGCTGGGAGTAATATATTAGCATGGATTGACGATTGGCTGACTAACAGAAAACAGAGAGTTGGGATAAATGGGTAATTTTCCGGTTGGCAAACAGTAACTAGCGGGTTGCCGCAGGGATCGGTGCTGGGGCCTCAACTATTTACAATCTATATTAATGACCTCGATAAAGGGACCGAGTGTAATGTAGCCAAGTTTGCTGATGATACAAAAATGGGTGGGAAAGCAAATTGTGAGGAGGATATAGACAGGCTAAGTGAGTGGGCAAAAATTTGGAAGCTGGAGTATAATGTGGAAAAATGTGAGGTTATCCACTTTGGCAGAGAAAATAGAAAAGCAAATTATAATTTAAATGGAGAAAAATTGTTAAGTTCTACAGTACAAAGGGACCTGGGGGTCCTTGTGCATAAAACACAAAAAAGTGAGTATGCAGGTACAGCAAGTAATCAGGAAGGCAAATATTACCTTTATTGCAAGTGGGAATAGAGTATATCTTGGGTAATCCTTGCCACTGGACCAAGACCTAGCTCTGTCAAGCCCGTATAGTGGCCGGTGTGCAATAGCCATCCCACGTTAAAAAAATCCACGCACAGGCATCTTCCACCCTTCAGGATGTTGTTCGGGTCCTTTTTTCGAAACACCTGTGAACTCATCCTTTTTTTTGGCATGGAAGCAAGTCATCCTCATTTTGAGGGACTGCCGATGATGATGATGAAAAGCAGAGAAGTCCTGCTACAACTGTACAGGGTATTGGTGAAGCCATACCTGGAGTGCTGCGTACAGTTTTGGTCTCCATATGTAAGGAAGGATAGACTTGCATTGGAGGCTTTTCAGAGAAGGTTCACTAGGCTGATTCCGGAGATGAGGGGGTTGACTTATGAAGCTCGGTTGAGTAGGTTGGAGTTCAGAAGAATGAGAGGTGATCTTATCGGAACATATAAGATAATGAGGGGGCTCGACAAGGTGGATGCAGAGAGGCTATTTCCACTCATGGAAATTATAACTAGGGGACATTTAAAACAGAGCTGAGGAGGAATTTCTTCTCTCAGAGGGTTGTAAATCTATGGAATTCTTTGCCCCAGAGAGCTGTGGAGGCTGGGTCATTGAATATATTTAAGGCGGAGATAGACAGATTTTTGAGTGATAAGGGAGTAAAGGGTTATGGGGAGCGGACAGGGAAGTGGAGCTGAGTCCATGATCAGATCAGCCATGATCTTATTGAATAGCGGAGCAGCCTCGAGGGGTCAAATGGCCTACTCCTGCTCCTATTTCTTATGTTCTTATAACCTTTGGAGACCAGGAAGTATTTATAAAGAACTTTTTCCCATGACATTAAAATCCATGATAGGATTATGGTAAATTTTAAATGGTCTGTGGTAGGATCCACTTGATGGGCTGAATGGCCTTTTCTCATTTGTATTTTCTTATGTTTTCTTTCTAGCATCTCACCTTTCAGGTTAACAGATCAGTACCAAAAACAATGAATGGAATTTTAAAAAACAATGACGAGTGAAGGAAGTACATGTTCAGAGAGCGATGAGAATTGTTTTTTCCCATCCTCTCCTGTAAGTGCTGACTGATCCTGGAGTATGAACCCACAAGCTAGGAGCTAAATTAAAAAGTAGGACCTCAAAAGTAGTAATCTCGGGATTGCTACCAGTGCCACGTGCTAGTCAGAGTAGGAATCGCAGGATAGCACAGATGAATACATGGCTTGAGCAGTGGTGCAGCAGGGAGGGATTCAAATTCCTGGGGCATTGGGACCGGTTCTGGGGGAGGTGGGACCAGTACAAACCGGACGGTCTGCACCTGGGCAGGACCGGAACCAATGTCCTAGGGGGAGTGTTTGCTAGTGCTGTTGGGGAGGATTTAAACTAATATGGCAGGGGGATGGGAACCAATGCAGGGAGACAGAGGGAAACAAAAAGGAGGCAAAAGCAAAAGACAGAAAGGAGATGAGGAAAAGTGGAGGGCAGAGAAACCCAAGGCAAAGAACAAAAAGGGCCACTGTACAGCAAAATTCTAAAAGGACAAAGGGTGTTAAAAAAACAAGCCTGAAGGCTTTGTGTCTTAATGCAAGGAGTATCCGCAATAAGGTGGATGAATTAACTGTGCAAATAGATGTTAACAAATATGATGTGATTGGGATTACAGAGACGTGGCTCCAGGATGATCAGGGCTGGGAATGCAACATCCAGGGGTATTCAACATTCAGGAAAGATAGAATAAAAGAAAAAGGAGGTGGGGTAGCATTGCTGGTTAAGGAGCAAATTAAGGCAATAGTTCGGAAGGACATTAGCTTGGATGATGTGGAATCTATATGGGTAGAGCTGCAGAATACCAAAGGGCAAAAAACATTAGTGGGAGTTGTGTACAGACCTCCAAACAGTAGTAGTGATGTTGGGGAGGGCATCAAACATGAAATTAGGGATGCGTGCAATAAAGGTGCAGCAGTTATAATGGGTGACTTTAATATGCACATAGATTGGGTTAACCAAACTGGAAGCAATACGGTGGAGGAGGATTTCCTGGAGTGCATAAGGGATGGTTTTTTAGACCAATATGTCGAGGAACCAACTAGGGGGGAGGCCATCTTAGACTGGGTGTTGTGTAATGAGAGAGGATTAATTAGCAATCTCGTTGTGCGAGGCCCCTTGGGGAAGCGTGACCATAATATGGTGGAATTCTGCATTAGGATGGAGAATGAAACAGTTAATTCAGAGACCATGGTCCAGAACTTAAAGAAGGGTAACTTTGAAGGTATGAGGAGTGAATTGGCTAGGATAGATTGGCGAATGATACTTAGGGGGTTGACTGTGGATGGGCAATGGCAGACATTTAGAGACCGCATGGATGAACTACAACAATTGTACATTCCTGTCTGGCGAAATCAGGGATAGCATTAAAGCCAAGGCATACAAATTGGCCAGAAATAGCAGCGAACCCGGGGACTGGGAGAAATTTAGAACTCAGCAGAGGAGGACAAAGGGTTTGATTAGGGCAGGGAAAATGGAGTACGAGAAGAAGCTTGCAGGGAACATTAAGAAGGATTGCAAAAGTTTCTATAGATATGTAAAGAGAAAAAGGTTAGTAAAGACAAACGTAGGACCCCTGCAGTCAGAATCAGGGGAAGTCATAACGGGGAACAAAGAAATGGCGGACCAATTGAACAAGTACTTTGGTTCGGTATTCACTTAGGAGGACACAAACAACCTTCCGGATATAAAAGGGTTCGGAGGGTCTAGTAAGGAGGAGGAACTGAGGGAAATCCTTATTAGTCGGGAAATTGTGTTGGGGGAATTGATGGGATTGAAGGCCGATAAATCCCCAGGGCCTGATGGACTGCATCCCAGAGTACTTAAGGAGGTGGCCTTGGAAATAGTGGATGCATTGACAGTCATTTTCCAACATTCCATTGACTCTGGATCAGTTCCTATGGAGTGGAGGGTAGCCAATGTAACCCCACTTTTTAAAAAAGGAGGGAGAGAGAAAACAGGGAATTATAGACCGGTCAGCCTGACATCGGTAGTGGGTAAAATGATGGAATCAATTATTAAGGATGTCATAGCAGTGCATTTGGAAAGAGGTAATATGATAGGTCCAAGTTAGCATGGATTTGTGAAAGGGAAATCATGCTTGACAAATCTTCTGGAATTTTTTGAGGATGTTTCCAGTAGAGTGGACAAGGGAGAACCAGTTGATGTGGTATATTTGGACTTTCAGAAGGCTTTCGACAAGGTCCCACACAAGAGATTAATGTGCAAAGTTAAAGCACATGGGATTGGGGGTAGTGTGCTGACATGGATTGAGAACTGGTTGTCAAACAGGAAGCAAAGAGTAGGAGTAAATGGGGACTTTTCAGAATGGCAGGTAGTGACTAGTGGGGTACCGCAAGGTTCTGTGCTGGGGCCCCAGCTGTTTACACTGTACATTAATGATTTAGATGAGGGGATTAAATGTAGTATCTCCAAATTTGCGGATGACACTAAGTTGGGTGGCAGTGTGAGCTGCGAGGAGGATGCTATGAGGCTGCAGAGCGACTTGGATAGGTTAGGTGAGTGGGCAAATGCATGGCAGATGAAGTATAATGTGGATAAATGTGAGGTTATCCACTTTGGTGGTAAAAACAGAGAGACAGACTATTATCTGAATGGTGACAGATTAGGAAAAGGGGAGGTGCAGCGAGACCTGGGTGTCATGGTACATCAGTCATTGAAGGTTGGCATACAGGTACAGCAGGCGGTTAAGAAAGCAAATGGCATGTTGGCCTTCATAGCGAGGGGATTTGAGTACAAGGGCAGGGAGGTGTTGCTACAATTGTACAGGGCCGTGGTGAGGCCACACCTGGAGTATTGTGTACAGTTTTGGTCTCCTAACCTGAGGAAGGACATTCTTGCTATTGAGGGAGTGCAGCGAAGGTTCACCAGACTGATTCCCAGGATGGCGGGACTGACCTATCAAGAAAGACTGGATCAACTGGGCTTGTATTCACTGGAGTTCAGAAGAATCAGAGGGGACCTCATAGAAACGTTTAAAATTCTGACGGGGTTAGACAGGTTAGATGCAGGAAGAATGTTCCCAATGTTGGGGAAGTCCAGAACCAGGGGACACAGTCTAAGGATAAGGGGGAAGCCATTTAGGACCGAGATGCGGAGGAATTTCTTCACCCAGAGAGTGGTGAACCTGTGGAATTCTCTACCACAGAAAGTTGTTGAGGCCAATTCACTAAATATATTCAAAAAGGAGTTAGATGAAGTCCTTACTACTAGGGGAATCAAGGGGTATGGTGAGAAAGCAGGAATGGGGTACTGAAGTTGCATGTTCAGCCATGAACTCATTGAATGGCGGTGCAGGCTAGAAGGGCCGAATGGCCTACTCATGCACCTATTTTCTATGTTTCTATGTTTTTAAGCAACAAGAATGGAAGTCCTGGCTGATTTTTCCCTCTAGTACTTCAGTCAAATGGTTATTCTTCCCGAGGGACCTTAGTTTGCGAGGCAGCAGGTTAACTTGTCTGTAGAGGGCACCACAACAAACCTAAACTTGTCCTCGCCAATATGTGCACTGGCTAGTAATCAGGAACAGGAACATCGGCTGATTTTTTTTCCCTGAACACTACAACATTGAAGACAACTGTAGCAAGCCTGCCGCTCCCAGCTGAGATCAGCTTGTTAAGTACAGAGTGGAAGACAAACCTGGGACCTTCCTGGGCTGGATGACTAAGCTGCAGATAGAAAAATGCCTTCATCAGCTGAGCAGCAAATTCCATGCAGCACAAGCTTTATGGTGTAACAGGTTCTCAGGAAGTCGACTTCTGCAGGTAGGACAAGGCTTGTCCCCTACAGTAACTTCTCATCAGACCCATGATAAGAGAAGAATCAGGACAACTTTTTTGTGTGGTCTAATTAAAATTAAAAAATCATATAACACATCCATCTGTCCTTTTATTTAACAAGACTGGAGTAACTCACCGTGAACTGAAATACACAAAGAATTTGTTAAGAAATGTGTTTTACAGGTGTTAGTTTGCTAACTCCCAACAGATCCAGTATGTGTGAAAAGTGCCTCACACATTCCTGAAAAGTAATGCAAAAATTGTACAAATAATTAGCATTGTAATTTGCAGAAAATTTGGATTCTTTCATTTGTTAAAAAGGACCTGAGCAGAATTTGTTTTAAAATAAAACGTGTCATTTGAACAGCTCATGTGCCACAGACCTGGTAAGCAAAGCAAAGCAGAAGATAGCAGCGCATTTTAATTTTCTGTCTGGCGGGGACTTTGCCTGAAGTTTTTCAAGTTATCTAATCAAAAGACCTTGCTGTGTAAAAAAAAAACATAAATAATAGTCAGAGTGTTTTAAGTGTTTGAACATTTCTGCTCGGACAAGATTGGCCGTTAAGTTTCCTCGTGCTTCTTTAGAGCTTTATCAGAACAGCGAAATACTCATCTCACTTTTTAATTGGTCCATTGTTAATTCAGTTCTTAATCTAGAAGGATCTTCATTTGTCCACTGACTTCCTCACTCAGTCCACATTCTACGCATTCCCCTTGTTCTGCAGACTGAGCCCTCCATATATCTCCCTCTGTCCCTCGAGTTTCCCCTGTGCCATGACCCCATTTTTCCATTTGATTCCCCCTATTGCAATGACTGTTCCGTCCACATGGTTCATCTCTCCCCATGCCATGGACATTTCTGTGCATAAAGACCTGCATGAGCTATAGATTGCTCCATCTATACTGTTGTGTGCCGCAAAGTGCTTTCTCCATACAGTTCTCATCCATTTTGTGGGCTGCTTGATTGGGATAGATGCATGGGGAAACCATATTGATGAAGTAGTCTGTGACATGGGGCCAGTATAAACTACTTTGCTCTTTCCATATGCGTCTCCGGCCACAGACTATTCCACCCATACAACGTCTCGCTTACCTTCAGTGAAACAATATTCAGTTCTCCAAGTTTTATTGTAGTCATACATAAGCAATATGTATTGCTTCGGCCTTCTTAGGAAAAGAGTGTTTGAAGACCAGTCCCACAAAACTGCCACCAAGCTCATGGTCTACAGGGCTGTAATAATACTCACCCTCCTGTATGGCCCAGAGACATGGACCATGTATAGTAGACACCACAAGTCGCTGGAGAAATGCCACCAACGATGCCTCTGCAAGATCCTTCAAATCCCCTGGGAGGACAGACGCACCAACGTTAGCGTCCTCGACCAGGCCAACATCCCCAGCATTGAAGCACTGACCACACTTGATCAGCTCCGCTGGGCAGGCCACATTGTCCGCATGCCAGACACGAGACTCCCAAAGCAAGCGCTCTACTCGGAACTCCTTCACGGCAAACGAGCCAAAGGTGGGCAGAGTAAACATTACAGGGACACCCTCAAAGCCTCCCTGAAAAAGTGCAACATCCCCACCAATACCTGGGAGTCCCTGGTCAAAGACCGCCCTAAGTGGAGGAAGTGCATCCGGGAGGGCGCTGAGCACCTCGAGTCTCATTGCCGAGAGCATGCAGAAACCAAGCGCAGGCAGCGGAAGGAGCGTGCGGCAAACCAGTCCCACCTCCCCTTCCCTCAACGACTATCTGTCCCACCTGTGACAGGGACTGTGGCTCTCGTATTGGACTGTTCAGCCACCTAAGGACTCATTTTAAGAGTGGAAGCAAGTTTTCCTCAATTCCGAGGGACTGCCTATGATGGTGATATAAGCAATTGTGTTTGGAAACAATATAAAACCATTGAGCATCAAGCTTAGGATGTGCATGAGAAAGGTAAGTTACCCAGCTATTCTCCTATCAGAGACTTAGAAGGGTTATATAGTTTGGTCACACAATCATGTAACACTCTCTGCTGGAACAACAGCCTCCAATCTGCTGTGCATATTAGCTTTGAGATTATGCTGTATATTATCTTAATGTGTTCATATCAAATTCCTATGTCCGCCATTTTACCCATTGATTTTAAATGAGTTAACACCTCTGTTAAAATAGCGACAGAGGAAGTTGCTATGAATGTGTTAAGCATTCGTACAATACAGAGTAATTTCAAGGCTAATGAGTCCTCTGCACTTAATCTCATGAATGTTTGTGTATTAACATTATTCAGACTATGAGGGGATGCATCCTTTCTGCTTGCATACAGTTACAAGTAACTGGTTGGATTTGGAAGGGTTGTGTCAGCGTTTATTTGGTACTTTGGGACTAATTCAGTTCCAGGGAGAACCGTAGCAAAATCTCTGTCATGGCACAGAAGACTGCCAAATCTCTGCAAATTGATTACTCAGTGAACACTGATGCTGTAAGAAATCTGCCATTTGCCATTAGAAATTCTCCCCGGCTTGAATTACAATTTTTTTTCTGGCATGCCTCTTTTCCAAGCCCCAAAGGCGCTGGTTCATGGTGGCACAAAGTGTCACTTCCGGCCAAGCCCTCTGCCACCCCACCCGTGAGCCACCCTAGTCAGTGAATGCCAGTGAGCTATTCAACCATGGAAAGCATAGCCAAGCCCACTGCTGTTCTCAACTATTATCCACACGTGTATTTTCCATGAAGGGGTCATTGAATAGAATTCAGGAGCTGAGTGACTTTCCGACCTCAGAATACTGACTCTAACTGCAATCACCCGACTGAAAATGTCACCATTTTTCACTGTTACTTAAAAGTATATATTATTTTAAATGATCCAGACACACACTTGTGATGAAGTCATATTTACAACAAGGGCAAGAGGCCTTGCAAGATTCAGTTGCTTTGATTCAGATTGGCTGATTTGGGTTTAGGATTCCAGAACATGTGACCTACTTCAATATCCTTGTCTTCACTTTCAAATTCCTGCCTGGGTTCACTCCATGCTAACTCAGCAAGCCTTTCCAGCACGTATGTCTCCGCACACACCCTCTGCTTCTCTGGTAGACCCGTGTCATGTTCCTCCTGTGCCACGTGGGAAATCAGGGACGCTTCCAGTGTCCCTGACGAGTATGTGTGCAGGAAGGTATCCAGCTGAAGCTCCTGTTAGACCACATGACGGCACTGGAGCTGCGGATGGATTCACTCTGGAGCATGCGCGATGCTGAGGATGCCGTGGATAGCACGTTCAGTGAGTTGGTCACACCGCGGGTAAAGGTTACAAAGGCAGATAGGGGATGGGTGACCACCAGGCAGAGCAGGAGTAGGAAGGTAGTGCGGGAGTCCCCTGCGGTCATCTCCCTCCAAAACAGATACACTGCTTTGGATATTGTTGGGGGGGATGGCTCACCAGGGGAAGGCAGCAGCAGCCAAGTTCATGGCACCGTGAGTGGGAGAGCGATAGGGTAGGAGATTCTATTGTAAGGGGAATAGATAGGCATTTCTGCGGTCGCAACCAAGACTCCAGGATGTTATGTTGACTCCCTGGTGTAAGGGTCAAGGATGTCTCGGAGCGGCTGCAGGGCATTCTGGAGGGGGAGGGTGAACAGCCAGTTGTCATGGTGCATATAGGTACCAACGATATAGGTAAAAAGTGGGATAAGGTCCGACAAGCTGAATTTAGGGAGCTAGGAGTTAAATTAAAAAGTAGGACCTCAAAGGTAGTAATCTCAGGATTGCTACCAGTGCCACATGCTAGTCAGAGTAGAAATAGCAAGATAATTAAGATGAATACGTGGCTTGAGGAGTGGTGCAAGATGGAGGCATTCAAATTCCTGGGACATTGGAACCGGTTCTGGGGGAGGTGGGACCAGTACAAACTGGACGGTCTGCACCTGGGCAGGACCGGAACCAATGCCCTAGGGGGAGTGTTTGCTAGTGCTGTTGGGGAGTGGTTAAACTAATATGGCAGGGGGATGGGAACCTATGCAGGGAGACAGAGGGAAATAAAATGGGGACAGAAGCAAAAGATAGAAAGGAGAATAGTAAAAGTGGAGAGCAGAGAAATCCAAGGCAAAAATCAAAAAGGGCCACATTACAGCAAAATTCTAAAGGGACAAAGAGTGTTAGAAAGACAAGCCTGAAGGCTCTGTGCCTCGATGCGAGGAGTATTCGTAATAAAGTGGATGAATTAACTGAGCAGGCAGCTATTAACAATTATGATATAATTGGGATTACGGAGACATGGCTCCAGTGTGACCAAGGCTGGGAACTCAACATCCAGGGGTATTCAACATAGACAGAAATAAAAAGGAGGTGGGGTAGCGTTGCTGGTTAAAGAGGAAATTAACTCAATAGTAAGGAAGGACATTAGCTTGGATGATGTGGAATCGGTATGGGTAGAGCTGCGAATACCAAAGGGCAGAAAATGCTAGTGAGAGTTGTGTAAGACCACCAAACAGTAGTAGTGAGGTTGGGGATGGCATCAAACAAGAAATTAGGGATGCGCGCAATAAAGGTACAGCAGTTATCATGGGCGACTTTAATCTACATATGGATTGCGCTAACCAAACTGGTAGCAATGCGGTGAAGGAGAATTTCCTGGAGTGTATTAGGGATGGCTTTCTAGACCAATATGTCGAGGAACCAACTAGAGAGCTGGCCATCCTAGACTGGGTGTTGTGTAATGAGAGAGGACTAATTAGCAATCTTGTTGTGCGAGGCCCCCTGAGGAAGAATGACCATAATATGGTAGAATTCTTTATTAAGATGGAGAGTGACACAGTTAATTCAGAGACTAGGGTCCTGAACTTAAGGAAAGGTAACGTCGATGGTATGAGACGTGAATTGGCTAGGATAGACTGGCAAATGATACTTAAAGGTTTGACAGTGGATAGGCAATGGCAGACATTTATAGATTACATGGATGAACTTCAACAATTGTACATCCCTGTCTGGAGTAAAAATAAAAAGGGGAAGGTAGCTCAACCATGGCTAACAAGGGAAATTAGGGATAGTGTTAAATCCAAGGAAGAGGCATATAAATAGGCCAGAAAAAACAGCAAACCTGAGGACTGGGAGAAATTTAGAATTCAGCAGAGGAGGACAAAGTGTCTAATTAGGAGGGGGAAAATAAAGTATGAGAGGAAGCTTGCAGGGAACATAAAAACTGACTGCAAAAGCTTCTATAGATATGTGAAGAGAAAAAGGTTAGTAGGTCCTTTGCAGTCAGAATCAGGTGAATTTATAATGGGAAACAAAGAAATGGCAGACCAATTGAACAAATACTTTGGATCTGTCTTTACTAAGGAAGACACAAATAATCTTCCGGAAATACTAGAGGTCCGAGGGTCTAGCGAAAAGGAGAAACTGAAGGAAATCCTTATTAGTCAGGAAATTGTGTTAGGGAAATTGATGGGATTGAAGGCCAATAAATCCCCAGGGCCTGATAGGCTGCATCCCAGAGTATTTAAGGAAGTGGCCCTAGGAATAGTAGATGCATTGGTAATCATTTTCCAACATTCTATCGACTCGGGATCAGTTCCTATGGACTGGAGGGTAGCTAATGTAACACCAGTTTTTAAAAAAGGAGGGAGAGAGAAAACAGGGAATTATAGACCGATTAGCCTGACATCGGTGATCGGGAAAATGTTGGAATCAATTATTAAAGATGAAATAGCAGCGCATTTGGAAAGCAGTGACAGGATCAGTCCAAGTCAGCATGGATTAGGAAAGGGAAATCATGCTTGACAAATTTTCTAGAATTTTTTGAGGATGTAACTAGTAGATTGGACAAGGGTGAACCAGTGGATGTGGTGTATTTGGACTTTCAAAAGGCTTTTGGCAAGGTCCCACTCAAGAGATTAGTGTGCAAAATTAAAGCACATGGTATTGGAGGTAATGTATTGACGTATTAGAGAACTGGTTGGCAGACAGGAAGCAGAGAGTTAATTTCAGAATGGCAGGCAGTGACTAGTGGGGTGCCGCATGGTTCAGTGCTGGGACTCCAGCTATTTACAATATACATCAATGATTTAGACGAAGAAATTGAATGTAATATCTCCAAATTTGCAGATGATACTTAGCTGGGTGGCGGTGTGAGCTGTGAGGAGGATGCTAAGAGGCTGCAGGGTGACTTGGACAGGTTAGGTGAGTGGGCAAATGTGTGTTAGATGCAGTATAATGTGGATAAATGTGAGGTTATCCACTTTGGTGGCAAAAACAGGAAGGCAACATATTATCTGAATGGTGACAGATTAGGAAAAGGGGAGGTGCAACGAGACCTGAATGTCATGGTACATCAGTCATTGAAGTTTGGCATGCAGGTACAGCATGCGGTGAAGAAAGCAAATGGCATGTTGGCCTTCATAGTGAGAGGATTTGAGTATAGGAGCAGGGAGGTCTTACTACGTCTGTACAGAGCCTTGGTGAGGCCACACCTGGAATATTGTTTTCAGTTTTGGTCTCCTAATCTGAGGAAGGACGTTTTTGCTTTTGAGGGAGTACAGCGAAGGTTCACCAGATTGATTCCCGGGATGGCAGGACTGACATATGAGGAGAGACTGGATCAACTGGGCTTATATCACTGGAGTTTAGAAGAATGAGAGTGGATCTCATCGAAACATATAAAATTCTGACGGGATTGGACAGGTTAGAGGCAGGAAGAATGTTCCCGTTGCTGGGGAAGGCCAGAACCAGGGGTCACAGTCTAAGATTAAGGGGTCAGCCATTTAGGACCGAGATGAGGAGAAACTTCTTCACTCAGAGAGTGGTTAACCTGTGGAATTCTCTGCTGCAGAAAGTTGTTGAGGCCAGTTCGTTAGATATATTCAAAAGAAAGTTAGATATGGCCCTTACGGCCAAATGGATCAAGGGGTATGGAGAGAAAGCAGGAAAGGGGTACCGAGGTTGAATGATCCGCCATGATCTTATTGAATGGTGGTGCAGGCTCAAAGGGCAGAATGGCCTACTCCTGCACCTATTTTCTATGTTTCTATGTTTCTATGTATCAGATTATTCCTTGTTCATTATTCTCTCTGTTCTGCCATCAGCAGCCATTCTTTTAGCCACCATGCCCCTGCCCTCTGGAATTCCTTCCCTAAATCGCTCTACCTTTGAAGAAGCTTTGAAAAAGCCTTCATGCCTTCAGCCTCCCCCCCAGCAACCTTTTCGTTATCTTATTCCTCTCCTCCTCAGTGTTGACTATTTTCTTCCACCTGTAAAATATTCTCGAGACGTCCTTCTGTATATAAGGAGTGCAATCGAAATGCAAATTATCGCTGACATTCAACACCATTTTCAAGAGATTTAGAAAATACTACATTGAGCTCAGGAAACCTTCATCCATGGGTGATATAAACGTAACCTGAGACTGGACTTCAGTTAAGATGGAAGGGACCGGGAAAGGCAGGGAGCGACTGACCTGGATTTGCTGTTGGAGAAGGTTGATTTTGTGCTGCTGCTGCAATAGTTGCTGCTGTTGTCTTGCGATCTGGAGAAGAGGAAAAATATATTTAAAAAAACAAAATTAACAAAATAAATCAAAACATAACTTTTTTTTTGCTGTTTCAAATAGGCTGCCAACAAGGGAGAAACAAGTTGTTTTTATTATGCCCATCCATCTAACTACATTCCCGCTTCATTGAGCATGACAACCCAGTTTTAAGTGTCATTTAATTTTCATTTTCAAATATAATTACAAAGTGTTCACTGTAAGATATCACTCGTCTGCAAATGTGTCAAGATTAATTTGAGCTAGCTTATTCACAAGTGTCAACAGTTAATTACTGTGTCGTGTCTGCATATCTAAATGACATCCTAACTTCTTATTTTGTACGTATTCTTGTATCTTATTTCCCATTATAAGCTGAGTGTATACGCTTGCATGTGGGCAAATATTTGGACACGGAAAGCTTGGTGATCTGAGGCTGATTAAAACAAGCGCAATGTACGAGCTCTATTATACACTGCTCTCTATAATAATATGGTGGGACTGTCAATATGATTTCACTAATAAGCCCCATTTAGGAAGGCATTCTTTACTCTGGAGTGACTGTGGAGTGGGTACAATTGTGTCTTAAAAAACTGAGATGCAACTGGGGATGCCTGGCTTTAGATTGCGAGATCAGACTATGGAGCACAGCTGCAATCAGCTCCTGATTGTAATTACTAATTCCAGTCATTAATAAGGATCATTTTTGGCTGCGACCTTACTCTCAAAAAAAACTGTTCTCTAATTTTACGGTCCTAATATGGCAATTTTTCTCCAAGGGTTAAGATCAAAAAATAGGTCTGGATGAAGAAGCCCCCCACCCCGCCCCTCTCCACAGATTTGATCTTATTCTTCACAATCCCACGAACTTCCCATTACAGCATCAAGCTGGTTCTTAAGCAAGTCCAGTTGTTCTGGTCTCAACCACACTTCCTAGGCACCATTCCAACTACTGATCACTCTCATATAAAGAACTACTTCCTGATGTCAGTCTTAAACTTTCCCTTCAGAATTCTGTACCCTCTTGGCCTGCTGCCTTGTCTTATCTGAAAGTACTGATATAGTTTCACTCTCTTTGAACTGTTACATTTTTTTTTAAGTATACCACTACAAGCTCCCCATTTTTTTTGAGTTCGAAGAGTCCCAATTTGTGTCATTATTCCTAATCCCTTGAACAATGGGGATCGTTCTCCTCCGTGCGGCCCCTAGAACCTAGATCCCTCAATTTTAAAATTCTCATCCATGTTTTCAAATCTCTCCATGGCCTCTCCCCTCCCTATCTCTGTAATCTCCTCCAGCCCTATACCCCTCAGAGATATCTGCGCTCATCCAATCCTGGCATCTTGAGTATCCCCGATTTTAATCGCTTCACCATTGGCGGCAGTTTCCTTCAAACCTAAATTCTGGAATTCCCTCCCTAAACCTCTCTGTTTCTCTTCTTTTAAGATGCTCCTTAATGTCTACCTCTTTGACCAAGCTTTTGGTCACCTGTCCGAACATATGCCACGGTGACCAGAACTCATCACAATTGCTCTGTCCCACAGGCAGTGAAAAAAATAAAATGAAGGTCTGGTGTGGATTCATTCTCTTACGAAAAATATTTTCATCTTAAAACAATTACTTTGTTCTCTTTTTAGGTTAAGATATTCTCACAGGTACTTTGTGAATCCTCAGAATAACAGAAGCTCACATCAAGATACTCCCTTCCCCCACCCCCACTAGCCGAGTAAAAATAACACAGAAAATAACTATTTAAAAAAATACCTCAAAATTCTATAAGCAGTGAGGAAAAATTATATTCCACTCTTTATGTGTGAAATAATGGGGGCAAGTTCCAACTTGCACCCAAAATGTGCGGCAAGTGGTCGAGGCGATTGCATTGCTTGCCCGAAGCCGTCTATATGAGGTAAGAGGTGCGAGCATAAGTAACACAGTCTTATCCAGCACTCATGCTCCTCTGAGTCATAAATATTTTTATACATGCACCATCTTTGACTAAACTATAATTTCATTCTTCAGTCATTTATAAACAATTTCCCCCTCTTCTGTTTCTGTGTTCCAATTCGATATTTTTCTGATCTAATGAGCCTTTTCCTTAGGATTTAGGATTAGTTGTGCTTTTTTCCTCAAGTTACAGCACCCCAGCCTCACTCCTTTATCCCCGATCCCCTTCAAACCACTGCTCTCCTTTATCCTCAGCCCCGGGCTATCTTCTCTACATTTCCCAGCTAGCCATCCCTTACCCTTTTTCCTCATGCTTGGGCCTGGACACTTTTCATCACACTCCCATAGCCCTCAGAATTCTTCCCTCAATGTTCTGGACACCCTTTACCCCTTCTTTTTCAGCTTCCTGGAACCCTCATGCCAATCCTTTTCTCTCAGACCTACGGGCCCCCATATCTTCACTCTGACTTGGTCAACTCAACTCATTTTCTCATTCTCCATCACCTATTCATCACCTCAGACCTCCAGTTCTTCCCTGCCATGTCCAGTTCAGAGAAGTGATATGGTGGCAGCCATGTCTCAGTTGTAGCACTCGTGCCTCAGAGTCAGAAGGCTGTGAGGACAAGTTTCATTCCAGAGAGGATCTAGGCTGATACTCCAGTGCAGTACTGAGGGAGTACTATATACTGTCTGAGGTGCTGTGTTTAAAATGAGACGCTAAACTGAAGAAGAAGAATAGGGGAGTTCTCCACAGTGTCCTGGACAATATTTATCCCTCAACCAACATCACTAAAACTCAATATCTGATCATTGCTGTTAGTGTGACCTTGCTGTGTGCAACTTGGCTACCACGTTTCCAATGTTACAACAATGACTACACTTCAAAAGCATGTAAGTGTTTTGGGATGTCCTGAAAGGCGCAATATAAATACAAGTCTATTTTTTTTTTATTCCCTCTGCTTCCTGGACTCTTAACGTGTTCCCTTATACCTTCCAGAAGCTGCTCATTCTCACCTCTACATTTAGCAGAGACCAACCCCTGAGGGCAATTTCACAGAAAGGCAGATATACTGTAACTAACATCATCACAGGATTATAATGACAACAATTGGTGGCTGGCAGAAGCGGTGAAATTGGCTTCAAAGCTCGACAGCACCTATCAGGAAGTCCCAGTCTGAACAAATTCAGACACTTTGAGAAAAGCAGCAAGCGAAAGTGTCAAGCTTAGATTTCCAATTCCTATTGTTTTCCATTCCTGTCGATACAGGATACAAGGGCTAAAACATTTGGTCAGGGATAATAACTGTCATTTAAATTGCCATGAAGAGCTTCCCGATGACTCAACAAATTTATCCAGTGAGGAGCTGAGCTACACAAACCGGGAAGGCCCCAGGCCTGACTCCCAGAATATGATGAAGCAGCTCATCTCAATGAAGATAGCATTTGGAACACTAAAATTGGCCCTATGCTGGGAAAGGAAAAATTTAACAGAGTTCTTGCTCGTGATGACTATCTAATAATCTTGTCCTAGAGGTGCACATGTATGAATTTCAGATGAGTACATGATCGGACTTGGTTGCAATGCTCCCCTTCAGCGATTAGCCTGCTGACTGTCACGGTTAAGGCTCCCAGATGCATAACGGCCACTTGGGTAAAATACAGGTGTCTGTGGAGCCATGACCTATTAAGAAGGGAATGAAAGAAATTTGGCAAGGAAATTTTTTTTTTAAACTGCCGTGAAAAATCAAGTCACAAAATAAATACAGTAAACAACAGCCCACTGTCTCTGGGAGGATTACTCAGGGCCTATACTAGCTGAACCAAGAGCAGTTGAACTCCAGACCCATCCTGGAGTCAGTGCTCAGCTAACCTGAATCCATGGCCAAGCTAAAGTCTGCCTTCCAAATCAGCCGCATGTAACCAGACAACAGCCCTGAACTTCCAATATTGGGATAAAACAGAGGAAGTCAGGCAAAACCTAAATATAGGAGAAACAAAATTCTAAGGAAGGAAAGCAGAGGTAGAGTATAAAAGAACTACAAGTAGGAGGGTAAAAAAAGAGTGAAACAACAGGATTTATTTTAAACGATGGAATGATAAGTAGATGAAAACACAGAAAATAGAAAAAAATAAAACTAAAAAATGACAAAGGAAAGAAAAAAACCCACTAGATCATTTGAAGAGACGGAAGGTCTTACTGCTTAGTGCACTGCTGAGGGCAATTATTAGAATATAAAAAAGAGTAGGGGATTAATGTTCGAATTGGCTGGTCCCAGGAAGTAGGCTGGGCCTGCGGCGTTGGTGAGCTTACAGACTCCAATGCACATCTGCAGCCTGCTCACCTGTCTGTGAGCACAATAGCAGTCTTGGTGGGGTGCACAGTGCACTTACCCAACTTGTAATTCATTGTCATAGAATTTCAAAAAAACAATTAGACATTGTTGGTCAGCAGAGTCACAAAATGATGGAACTCGAAGTCACAACAGAAAATTTACAAAAACAGCCCCTTTAATATAAATTTAGAAGGTAAATAGAAAAATAACAGAAAGCAGAAAAATGGAGAAAATAAATAAATCGCCCTCTCACCATACCCTCCCCATCCAAGCTCTTTTACATACCTCATATTCTCCAAGAAACTCTAGTGCTGTCCGATTGATAATTAGATCATAACGATCTACATTTCCTGGATTAAATGAGCAGCACCATATTGTTCTAGATATCAAAGAGGTTATAATACTGGCTAAAGTTACGACTAATCTCCATCTCCAAGTGTTTACCCAACTACATGAACACTACCTGGCCTTCTGCAGGAGAGCAATGAAATTAATGGAAGCCAATATGGTTCCTGCTTCACAATTAGTGTATCAGGGCTCTGGTGCAACTTTTCAAGAGCACACACAAAGCACTCGTGTCATCTTACCACTGATGTTTTGTCTTTGTCATTTAGTCACATGCTACAGAGCTCTATGATATATATTGCAAAACACCAACCTACTATCACTGCTGAATGAAAAATAATTCTGTGTAATTAAATTCACACAAAAGCACGCTCCACAACCTGTTAGAGATGGACTTGCAATTCCTGACATGGCCTTGCAGTAGTGGACGTTATCGGTTTCTGGCTCATTTGCATCACCTACACACTGAATTGTTGCAAATGAACAAGTTGAACTAGCTAATGAAACTCAAGCAGAAACAAAATGAATAAATAACTTTATAGTAGACTGAGAGAAATATTTTGATACTGACCTGACCAAAATCTTTTATCCAGGAAAGTTATTCGATAGAATTTTATAAGCTCTCATGCCTGGCACAGAGCTTTACACTGTGGAAGCAGATGTTGCGAATTTGGGTGGGAAGGTCAGTGAGCCAATGGGACTTTCCTTCCATTATAATTAATGAATGGAAAATCTTGTGGAGCCAATTGGCTACCCCTCTGTCCCCAAATTCCCGATATGCATTTTTGGAGCACTAACCTCCACAATGGGAGCATGAAACTCCACAGCGGGAGAGCGAATTTGTAAAGTCTACCATATTGTTTCATACAACAGAATATATACAGTTTTCACAAGAGGCTGAAGCAATTATCTCCTTCAAAAGCAGCAGGTAGGGAACAAGATTGGTATTTATTAGAATAGCAGATTGTTCCAACTATGGCACGTAATGGTTATGTGAAACAGTACTGAAATGTTTCAATTATTTTAACTTTAAAATGGGTGATATCGAGTGGGCTGTACAATTGGCACCATGTTCAAACTTCCCTCCACTGACTTCAATGGAAAGGAAACTAGAGTGTGGTGTGTAATGGGCGGTTCATTCAATAGTGCCAATTTTATACTATCGCCCAAAGTTAAAATTACCCCCAACTTTTGCTTACATTTCTGATTCTGCTGGGTTTACCTATCTGAATTTTGCAGGCCTGATAGTTCAGAAAAGTCTGTTCTCGGTGCTGCTCCCTCATTGGCGGAAAATTAAAAAAAACATCTCTAACAGGTTGTGGAGAGTGCTTTTGTGTGAATTTAATTACACAAAATTATTTTTAATTTAGCAGTGATAGTAGGTTGGTGTTTTGCAATATATATCATGGAGCTCTGTAACATGCAACTAAATGACAAAGACAAAACATTTGGTCACTCGTCTAGAATGAGATGATTAAGACAACTATTTCTCTGCTGGGGTGAGGCAAGGGGTAGACTACGTCTGTGGAGGTGGTTGACTATTGGAGACTGGGAATGAATATTGTGGAATTTTGATCAATTATCTTTAGGAAGTAGAGAGTCTTGATGCAGAACTTTCTCTCAGGATAAGGTATGTTGAGCATGCTCTCTGGAAATAACGGGCACAGTGAGCTGAATGGCTTATTCTCATTTCATGCTTTCATCCAAAAGCTGAGACAAGCTGGACTATTTAGAGGCAGCAGGACTGCGCAAAAAGGAAGGAAAAGGGGAGGCGCAACGAGACCTGGGTGTCATGGTACATCAGTCATTGAAAGTTGGCATGCAGGTACAGCAGGCGGTATAGAAAGCAAATGGCATACTGGCCTTCATAGCGAGAGGATTTGAGTATAGGAGCAGGGTGGTCTTACTGCAGTTATACAGGGCCTTGGTAAGGCCACATCTTGAATATTGTGTACAGTTTTGGTCTCCTAATCTGAGGAAGGACATTCTTGCTATTGAAGGAGTGCAGTGAAGGTTCACCAGACTGATGCCCGGGATGGCAGGACTGACATATGAGGAGAGACTGGATCAACTAGGCTTATATTCACTGGAATTTAGAAGAATGAGAGGGGATCTTATAGAAACATATAAAATTCTGACTGGATTGGACAGGTTAGATGCAGGAAGAATGTTCCCGATGTTGGGGAAGTCCAGAACCAGTGGTCACAGTTTAAGGATAAGGGGTAAGCCATTTAGGACCGAGATGAGGAGAAACTTCTTCACTCAGAGAATTGTGAACCTGTGGAATTCTCTACCACAGAAAGTTGTTGAGGCCAGTTCGTTAGATATATTCAAAAGGGAGTTAGATGTGTCCCTTATGGCTAAAGAGATCAAGGGGTATGGAGAGAAAGCAGAAATAGGGTACTGAAGTTGCATGATCAGCCATGATCATATTGAATGGTGGTGCAGGCTCGAAGGGCCGAATGGCCTACTCCTGCACCTATTTTGTATGTTTCTATGTTTCTATGTTTCTAATCTCAGCTCAGCCATTAGAGTGAGGTGCCAAGCAGAAGCTTGGTGTTTTGCCCCAGAGAGAAAACACGAGCCATTCTGGGCACTTCTGACTAGTTGGTTACAGAGGAGCTCAGCACGTCACCTGGCTGTCCATCAGGTCTAAGTAATGATATCTGGGGTGGGACATCTAGAATGAAGGAAAGGCCATAAAGAAACACCTTTATCAACAAATCCCCAATTTTTCATTGAAATACCTTCACCCTCTTGTCACGTGGCTGTTGAAATAACCAGGCCCAGTTAAAATAAGGCGGAGTTGGCTTTCATGCCTCTAGCTCACCTGTTCCTGCTGCTGGCGGGCAAGCTCCATCTGCTGCCTCTGTTTCTCAATTTGAGATGCCGCTAACTTCTTCTGCTCATCGTGCGCTGCCAGGAGCTGCTCCCGTAAACTAATTAACTGGTTGATCATGGCAGACAGCTGCCGTTCCTTTTCCGCAAGGCTTTCTGGCGTACCTGGAGCAGAGGAGAAATGACATTCAGAATCAACACAAGAACTGGAGGCAGAACTTCTACATATTTAATAATAGGTCGTGTAGAGAGAGGCTAAATAGAAACAGGAGCATGCCATTCAGCCCCTCGAGCCTACTCTGGCGTTCAATTAGATTATGGCTCATCTGTACCTCAAGGTTAACATCAAACTTAATACAGTCGAGAGGTAAGCCAGCTCGTGATGTTTTTAAATATCAAGGGTTGGAAATTGGTTACCGCCCATTTTGAGGCGTTAATCCAGGTGGAGCGGTAAGTATAGCGCCTCGAAAAAGTTTGCACGTCCCGCTGAGTTTTCAAAATCACTTCTTTTCAAGTTGTACTGTTATGTCTGTCTGCCGCTACAAGCTCGAAGGCTCATGCACTGTGCTCTGTGCAAATGTTGCAGTGACTATGACCTCTGAGGGAAGCGCTTCCTCGTCCCTTTAAGTAGCCACCAGTTATCGACTGGGGAAGGCTGTACCGACTGTTTTTTCAGACGTGATTAGTGGCGGGCACTAAAATGAGGTGGCCGGACCGAATTTAGCGAGTGGAGCGCTAGTGCAGTCTTTGCACCCGACTGACGTCACGATCGGATTGATGGTCAGTAATCAGGCGCTAGTGTTTCACGTTCCCTAGCCCTCAACTGAATTTTCCAGCGGGGCGCTAAGTGCTGTGCGCCCGGTCACTAAGCTATTGTGCACACTTTAACGGCCCTTCTGGCCTCTAACTGAGGCGCTAGACAACCGAATTTGCACCTCATAGGGCCTAAAACTTGGCTTAATAGGGAAGTATCCAGTTCTGATTTTCCCTGTAATGCCAAGTGACAGGATATATTTCCAAATATACGACTGGCTTTCAGTCATTCCCGTGTTGCCCTGTCTGATACTCTAGAACTGCTGGATGGATTTGTGCTGCATTTTTTGCGACAGTTTCCTGGTTGGAATCAGTAAGTTCAGCTCCAGTGACATCACGAATGAGGCCTGGTGTCCACTATCCAGCATCTCCATTCCTGATGTCGCAGCAAGTGAACTGCAACACAACAGGGCTGACTTTGCAATGGTGCGCTGCTGAGATGGAGCCTCAACATCCAGCCCCACATATCGGAAAAATGGCTGGTGCACTGTACATGATCGTGCATCCATTAAAATTAATGGACAGAAAATTGTGGGCAATGCATCTACAATTTTCCATAACGTGCAGCCATTAAGTGAGATTCCCTGCCGGTAACGCTTGTTTGGCTCAGGCATGTCTGTCCCAGGCAGCCTCTAGGCAATCGTTCCAGACAATAAAACAGGGTAACAAGGGGATGAATAAAGCAGACTGGCAAGTGCACATATATCTATCTCGCTTTGCAACGTTTAAAATTACAGGGCAAAGGTACAGGCTAGGGATGGACAAATTGCATCTCCTGAGTGACATACAGCTCTTAAATAATTGAAGTGCAGCTGTTAGTGAAGTGCAGCTGTTTTCACCTACCCATCCATTCAATCCCAACGTGAGAGACATGTATTAGCCACAATAAAACCGCCAGCCTTCTTTCTATTCAGAAACAGCTAAATTGTATTTTGAATTTATTACGATATCAACAAATTAATTTTAGCCCAAATGCCCAATCATATCGGATGGATGTGTGTCCCATCCATTCAGCAAATGAGGAAGAGCTCTATTGTTATGATGGAGTTTCGGAGGCCACATAAAAGACTGGATTTTCGGTTGCCGAACGCCTCAGTTAGCGGCCAGAGTGGGCGTTAATGGGAGTGTGAGAGGTCACCGACCGGGAGCGCAGCTTTTAACACCCTGACCGAAAATTCAATAGAGGCTCACCAGGGCACAAACCATTAGCGCCTGGCTGCTGACACTCACTCCGATCATGACATATTCCTGGTGCAACGCCCTCGCTTGCGCCCCGGTCGGAAGATGAGGTGGCAGCCGCCTCATTTAACGGTCACCAAGAACAACGTCTGGAAGAACAGCCAGTACATGCTTGCAGAGTCGTTAACTGGTGGCTGCTTAAAGGGATGATGAAGCACTTCCTTCGGAGGTCACAGTCAGTGCAACATTTACACAGAGTACAGTGCACGAGCCTCCGTGTTAGCAGCAGACAGACATAACAGTACAGCTTGAAAACAAGTAGTTTTGAAAACTTTAATGGGTGCATTACTATGCCGTGCCTTTAAGACTCGGCTGCTCCCGGGGTCTGGCTCGGAGTTCCGCGCATGGGCAATGGGTCCGCCAAATTTGCCGACCAAACTTTCGTTATCGTCCCCCCAGCTCTGATGTGCAACGGCTGATTTAGTGTCCCTGTCAGCTCATCGCCCGATTCTGACGAATTTTTGGACGGAGGGCGCAAACTTTTTCAAAGTGATAAAATTACCACTCAGCGCAACCAAATTTCTACCCCAAAAAGTTTGAATCCAGATTCTGATTAATTTTCATATATTTCAAGTTGCTAACAGATCTTGGTGTTCTGAGTATTGACCAATGAGGCAACATTGCTAAAAGTAGTTCTTTCAAAACTTCAGCCCTATAACATTCAAACAGGCTAAAGCAGAAAATAAGATATATAAGCACAAATAGGACTGAGTTGCCTGGGTTTTGAGGCCCATATTACTATGGCTCGGGAATCACAGGTTGGACACTCCTTGCTACAAAAATAAAATACTGCGGATGCTGGAATCTGGGACAAAAACAGAAAATGCTGGAAATCTCAGCAGGTCAGGCAGCATCTGTGGAGAAGAAGCAGAGTTAACGTTTCGGGTTGATGACCCTTCATCAGAACTGGAGAGTGTTTGAAAAGAACCCGAAAGGGGGAGGGGAAGAAAGAACAAAAGGGAAGATCTGTGATAGGGTGGGAGACAGGAGAGATTAGAGAGACAAAAGGGATGATGGCCCAAATTCAAATGGTAATGTCAGGAGTTAGAAAAACATTAGTCGAGATAGGGTGTGAATGTTGGGATAATTAAAGACAAGGAGAAAAAAAGAAACAGGCTCTGAGGGGGGTGTGGGAGGGGGGGAGCGGGGGAGAGGGGGCGGGGAAAGGGAGAAAGGGAGCCAAAGACGGGCAGCGGTTATGCTCTGAAATTGTTGAACTCGATGTTGAGTCCAGAAGGCTATAAAATGCCTAAACGAAAGATGAGGTGCTGTTCCTTGAGCTTGCGTTGAGTTTCGTTGGAACAGTGTGGGAGGCCGAGGACGGAGAGGTCAGAGTGGGAATGCAGTGGAGAATTAAAGTGACAGGCGACTGGAAGCTCAGGGTCACACTTGCGGACTGAACGGAGGTGCTCCTGGTATTTTTGCACTAGATGTAGTTACATTCAGAATACCAATAAGTCGACTCGAATAATACAATTATTTTTTCTAATTTGGAACTTTTAAAGGTTGGCTACATCTGCAGTCGACTACACATTCCCTTGAAGTGCATGAAATTCTGATTACTACCTTGCAGTTATAAAGGATTTTATACAAATGAACCTGAGTGAACAACTGATGTTCTAAAATTTGTGAGGTAAACCATTTTATACATTATCAATTTAATAACTATGTTCACGTTTTAGCATATGTGCCTGCTTCTATGAAAGCACAGTGATCAACAGACTCCCATTCAACACATATTGGTAGATCACATATACATGGGTCATAAACGTGAACTTCATAAAAGGCTTCAAGACTGCTGGCGAATCAAAAAAAAAACAGTGCTGAATATAATCCTCTGTCACACAGTTACACTGAAAGTGTTCTCATAACTTAAACTTCATGTATACCCAACATTCAGTCACTTTAGCAAGAAAATAAATTCAAGTAGATGAAGAGGGAATGCAAGTGTTTAAGGCATGATTTTTTTTCCATAGCGTGTCTGGGGACATCTTTCCCTAAAATGTTTATCTTTGATATTTTATTTGATGCATTTCCAGTATTTCTGAGTCTGCTGCAGTTTCACCTGGATTCAAAGTCCGGACAGTAGTATAAATAATTGCCCATTTACAATCAATCTTCCACTGATTCAATAGTTGAAACTGGCAGCAGGTTTGTATGTAAGTGTAGCAACCTTTGTGCACCCTACATAGAGCATGAAATGCAAGTGTTCACAACGAGAGATTTATTTATTTGAATATATGTTGAATTTCTTTGGCAATAGGGGCAAGTGGACACTGGGTCCATAGTGATGTTCGCAAATAAAATTCACACAGTTTGCAATTATCTGAATGCAGTATCCTGGAACTAGCCCACCGCATGTGCAATTTTGTCCTTCATGTTTCCGACTGAGTCTTTGATTACCTGTCTCCTTGTGTTGACCTCTCTCTGTATCTCTTGCCTTTTTCTTTTGATCATCTCCTTGTAGGGACATATCCCTGCTTCTTCAACTATATTTCCTCCACTTTCTCTCCAGCTATCTCAATCACCAACAGGAAACAAGAACTAGTTCATTTAATGCACTTCTTCATCCCTCTGCACAATATGAACCATTCAGTCTATCGTCTACTCTTCATTCAGATAATCCCCTAAACTCTCCTTTCCTCTGACTGATTCCAGCCTCTTGTATATTCATCCGTCCCTTTGCCCACCATTAGAAACATAGAAAATAGGTGCAGGAGTAGGCCATTCGGCCCTTCGAGCCTGCACCACCATTCAATATGATCATGGTTGTGCCTTCAGTAGTTGTGCCTTCAGCCACCAGGCCCCAGGGTTGGAATTGCCTCCTTAAAAACCTCCATCTCACCACCCTCTCCCCTTTTAAGACCCTCCTTAAACCCCACCTCTTTATCCAAGTTTTTGGTCACCCTTTCTAAAATCTTCTTTGACCTAACTTCCGTTTTTTCTTTGCGTCTCTGTGAACCGCATTGCGATGTTTTTCTACACTGAAGATGTTATACAAATGCAAGTTGTATTTGCTGTTATTAATCTGTTAATTTGAATTGAAATCATGCAACGACAAGAAAATAAAGTAACTGAACTCAAATTACTAGACAATTCAAATTGTCTTAGCAAAATAAATTATTGCAAGTTAGGAATAGATTTTATTTCCTTGTTCATCATCGGATTTAGATGAAAAATAATATATAGATGGATGGTTTACAGTATAACGGTTCACAGTGCCATGAAAACTAAAGGCAGTGGCCAGCATCTAGAGCTGGTTTCTGGTTGCATCGCTGGAAGCAGTACCGCTTGTTCCACAAGGCTAAACACGGACTCAAAAGATAACACAAACCTGAGTCCTTCCTGTGACATCTGTGTCCCTGTAAACAGCAGGGAGACAGAACGCAGAAATTGCAGAGTCAACCCTCTGCAATTTTGAAAATTGTTGGATTAATGCATTAAAACTGCGGTGGCTCATGGGATGATATCAGTAGAGAACGAGATGGCTAAATCCCGCAGATTTCTAGACATGTGCACACTGGATCTAGAATGCTGACTATCTGTGTAAAACACATTTTGATTGGCATGCATGTTGGATACCTCCTTTATACTCATGTCAACTTTAATTAGTGAATGGGGAGAAATATAAGAAAAATTGAAACCTGATAACTGGAACAACCTAGTAAAGCTAAAGTGGTCCCACTAAACCGAACAACCTAGTAAAGATAATAGCATCTCCCCAACTCAAACTGAACTCCAGTAATCTCAGGTACGAGGACTACCGCTCACTAGTAATGCTTTCATAATAATGGTAATCAAATAGAGCTGGAGGAAGTGTAAAAGTGATTCTATAATCTTGGTACAATTTATATGGTGTGTTAAATAAAGAAATTAAAAGATCCATGAGTCAGATGCCACTCTCTCATATTGAATTACAGCGACTTTAAAGATTTTTCAGTCGTTAGTACAAAGCAGCTGGAAGACATATTGTCACTTTTTCCCAATTCCTCCGTCATTTTGTTAACAGTGAAATAAGCCTCACAGGTGATATATTAATGAGACAAATGAAGAAAATGTAGAAACATTTTCTCCACACAAAACAAACCAAAACACCCTCACTATTAGCATTTCACAATTTTAATTTGTTCCATTTTCAGTCGATAAATGTTAGCTTTTTTTCTTTAGTGTCAGTCTCAAAAACCTGGATTCACACCAAATGTTTTTGCACATTGTGTTCTTGGCTGATGCCGAATTTTGGCAAGTGTACGCGTCTAGTCCGACAAAGACATTATACGCATAATAATAGATGTTGGTGAGTTGCGCAGCAGTTTCAGATATTGGAAACCTGGACATCAAAGTGCAGACAAGCCACAACATCAGCTGAAACCTGAGATTGCGATGACTGTTATAATGTTCTTTTCTTCTCTCCTGTAGGTGATGACTTTTGCTGGGGTAAGGATGCAAGTGCACCAGCAGCCCTTCGATGGCCTCATCCAAATGGCCATTACTCTGGTGTAGGCCTGAACTCTGGGTTCTCAGCAGGCTATTCTAACCAGGAGGCATCATAGCTGTGCCTGACCCAGTATATATACACAGCTCCATTGGGCGGGCCACATCGTCCACATGCCCGACAAGAGACTTCCGAAGCAAGCACTCTAGGCAGACCTTCGACACAGCAAGCGAGCCCCAGGTGGGCAGAGAAAATGCTTCAAGGGCACCCTCAAAACCTCCTTGACAAAGTGCAACATCCCCGCCAACTCCTGGGAATCCCTGGCCCAAGACTGCCCAAATTGGAGGAAGAGCATCCGGGAGGGGGCTGAGAACCTCGAGTATTGTTGCCGAGAACAAGCAGAAACCAAGCAGACGGCAGAAGAAGCGTGCGTCAAACCAGGCTCCCCACCCACCCTTTCCTTCAACCACTGTCGGCCCCGCCTGTGACAGACACTGTACGACTCCTCAGTCACCTGAGAATTCGCTTTTAGAGTGGAAGCAAGTCACCTTCGACTCCGAGGAAATGCCAATGATGATGATGATATTTACACAGACATACAAATGCACACACACAAATTGTCACACCAGATGAATGGGAACCCCAGCTGATCTTTACCCTTCCTAATCCAGCAGGCATTAAGGCCAATGTTAACACCCCTATAGCTATTCCAGCTGAGATCAGCACAAATCAGCAGAGACCATGAAGAGTAGTGCAAGGAAGGTAGTGCAGGGGTCCCCTGTGGTCATCCCCCTGCAAAACAGATACACCGCTTTGAGTACTGTTGAGGGGGATGACTCATCAGGGGAGGGCAGCAGCAGCCAAGTTCATGGCACCGTGGCTGGCTCTGTTGCACAGGAGGGCAGGAAAAAGAGTGGAAGAGCGATAGTGATAGGGGATTCAATTGTAAGGGGAATAGATGGGCGTTTCTGCGGCCGCAACCGAGACTCCAGGATGGTATGTTGCCTCCCTGGTGCAAGGGTCAAGGATGTCTCGGAGCGGGTGGAGGACATTCTAAAAAGGGAGGGAGAACAGCCAGTTGTCGTGGTGCACGTTGGTACCAATGACATAGGTAAAAAAAGGGATGAGTTCCTACGAAATGAATTTAAGGAGCTAGGAGCTAAATTAAAAAGTAGGACCTCAAAAGTAGTAATCTCGGGATTGCTACCAGTGCCACGTGCTAGTCAGAGTAGGAATCGCAGGATAGCTCAGATGAATACGTGGCTTGAGCAATGGTGCAGCAGGGAGGGATTCAAATTCCTGGGGCATTGGAACCGGTTCTGGGGGAGGTGGGACCAGTACAATCCGGACGGTCTGCACCTGGGCAGAATTGGAACCAATGTCCTCGGGGGAGTGTTTGCTAGTGCTGTTGGGGAGGAGTTAAACTAATATGGCAGGGGGATGGGAACCAATGCAGGGAGATAGAGGGAAACAAAAAGGAGGCAAAAACAAAAGACAGAAAGGAGATGAGGAAAAGTGGAGGGCAGAGAAACCCAAGGCAAAGAACAAAAAGGGCCATTGTACAGCAAAATTCTAAAAGGACAGAGGGTGTTAAAAAAACAAGCCTAAAGGCTTTGTGTCTTAATGCAAGGAGTATCCGCAATAAGGTGGATGAATTAACTGTGCAAATAGATGTTAACAAATATGATGTGATTGGGATTACGGAGACGTGGCTCCAGGATGAGCAGGGCTGGGAACTCAACATCCAGGGGTATTCAACATTCAGGAAGGATAGAATAAAAGGAAAAGGAGGTGGGGTAGCATTGCTGGTTAAGGAGGAGATTAAGGCAATAGTTAGGAAGGACATTAGCTTGGATGATGTGGAATCTATATGGGTAGAGCTGCAGAACACCAAAGGGCAAAAAACGTTAGTGGGAGTTGTGTACAGACCTCCAAACAGTAGTAGTGATGTTGGGGAGGGCATCAAACAGGAAATTAGGGGTGCGTGCAATAAAGGTGCAGCAGTTATAATGGGTGACTTTAATATGCACATAGATTGGGCTAACCAAACTGGAAGCAATACGGTGGAGGAGGATTTCCTGGAGTGCATAAGGGATGGTTTTTTAGACCAATATGTCGAGGAACCAACTAGGGGGGAGGCCATCTTAGACTGGGTGTTATGTAATGAGAAAGGATTAATTAGCAATCTCGTTGTGCGAGGCCCCTTGGGGAAGAGTGACCATAATATGGTGGAATTCTGCATTAGGATGGAGAATGAAACAGTTAGTTCAGAGACCATGGTCCAGAACTTAAAGAAGGCTAACTTTGAAGGTATGAGGCGTGAATTGGCTGAGATGGATTGGCGAATGATACTTAAGGGGTTGACTGTGGATGGGCAATGGCAGACATTTAGAGACCGCATGGATGAACTACAACAATTGTACATTCCTGTCTGGCATAGAAATAAAAAAGGGAAGGTGGCTCAACCGTGGCTATCAAGGGAAATCAGGGATAGTATTAAAGCCAAGGAAGTGGCATACAAATTGGCCAGAAATAGCAGCGAACCTGGGGACTGGGAGAAATTTAGAACTCAGCAGAGGAGGACAAAGGGTTTGATTAGGGCAGGGAAAATGGAGTATGAGAAGAAGCTTGCAGGGAACATTAAGACGGATTGCAAAAGTTTCTATAGATATGTAAAGAGAAAAAGGTTAGTAAAGACAAATGTAGGTCCCCTGCAGTCAGAATCAGGGGAGGTCATAACGGGGAACAAAGAAATGGCGGACCAATTGAACAAGTACTTTGGTTCGGTATTCACGAAGGAGGACACGAACAACCTTCCGGTTATAAAAGGGGTCGGGGGGTCTAGTAAGGAGGAGGAACTGAGGGAAATCCTTATTAGCCGGGAAATTGTGTTGGGGAAATTGATGGGATTGAAGGCCGATAAATCCCCAGGGCCTGATGGACTGCATCCCAGAGTACTTAAGGAGGTGGCCTTGGGAATAGTGGATGCGTTGACAGTCATTTTCCAACATTCCATTGACTCTGGATCAGTTCCTATGGAGTGGAGGGTAGCCAATGTAACCCCACTTTTTAAAAAAGGAGGGAGAGAGAAAACAGGGAATTATAGACCGGTCAGCCTGACATCGGTAGTGGGTAAAATGATGGAATCAATTATTAAGGATGTCATAGCAGTGCATTTGGAAAGAGGTGACATGATAGGTCCAAGTCAGCATGGATTTGTGAAAGGGAAATCATGCTTGACAAATCTTCTGGAATTTTTTGAGGATGTTTCCAGTAGAGTGGATAAGGGAGAACCAGTTGATGTGGTATATTTGGACTTTCAGAAGGCGTTCGACAAGGTCCCACACAAGAGATTGATGTGCAAAGTTAGAGCACATGGAATTGGGGGTAGTGTACTGACATGGATTGAGAACTGGTTGTCAGACAGGAAGCAAAGAGTAGGAGTAAATGGGTACTTTTCAGAATGGCAGGCAGTGACTAGTGGGGTACCGCAAGGTTCTGTGCTGGGGCCCCAGCTGTTTACACTGTACATTAATGATTTAGATGAGGGGATTAAATGTAGTATCTCCAAATTTGCGGATGACACTAAGTTGGGTGGCAGTGTGAGCTGCGAGGAGGATGCTGTGAGGCTGCAGAGCGAGTTGGATAGGTTAGGTGAGTGGGCAAATGCATGGCAGATGAAGTATAATGTGGATAAATGTGAGGTTATCCACTTTGGTGGTAAAAACAGAGAGACAGACTATTATCTGAATGGTGACAGATTAGGAAAAGGGGAGGTGCAAAGAGACCTGGGTGTCATGGTACATCAGTCATTGAAGGTTGGCATGCAGGTGCAGCAGGCGGTTAAGAAAGCAAATGGCATGTTGGCCTTCATAGCAAGGGGATTTGAGTACAGGGGCAGGGAGGTGTTGCTACAGTTGTACAGGGCATTGGTGAGGCCACACCTGGAGTATTGTGTACAGTTTTGGTCTCCTAACCTGAGGAAGGACATTCTTGCTATTGAGGGAGTGCAGCGAAGGTTCACCAGACTGATTCCCGGGATGGCGGGACTGACCTATCAAGAAAGACTGGATCAACTGGGCTTGCATTCACTGGAGTTCAGAAGAATGAGAGGGGACCTCATAGAAACATATAAAATTCTGACGGGGTTAGACAGGTTAGATGCAGGAAGAATGTTCCCAATGTTGGGGAAGTCCAGAACCAGGGGTCACAGTCTAAGGATAAGGGGTAAGCCATTTAGGACCGAGATGCGGAGGAACTTCTTCACCCAGAGAGTGGTGAACCTGTGGAATTCTCTACCACAGAAAGTTGTTGAGGCCAATTCACTAAATATATTCAAAAAGGAGTTAGATGAGGTCCTTACTGCTAGGGGGATCAAGGGGTATGGCGAGAAAGCAGGAATGGGGTACTGAAGTTGAATGTTCAGCCATGAACTCATTGAATGGCGGTGCAGGCTAGAAGGGCCGAATGGCCTACTCCTGCACCTATTTTCTATGTTTCTATGTTTCTAACTCAAGATGTTCTGCTCTGTTTGGGATAGTATTACATCGCAGGTGGCTATAAGCGTTAGGCCATCAGGACAGTTATTGCAACCTGATATTTTATATAGTTTAAAAAAAATGATTACGGTAAAAGTTTGTTTTAGAGTAGTCTAATGGTTCCAACAGTGCAGGGGTAGACTCCTGTCCAAAGGGACTAAATTTTGAATCTCACTCTAGATTACAGGGAGGTTATGCTTGAACTGTATAAAACACTAGTTAGGCCACAGCTAGAGTACTGCGTGCAGTTCTGGTCGCCACATTACAGGAAAGATGTGTGATTGAACTAGTGAGGGTACAGAAGAGATTTACAAGGATGTTGCCTGGACTGGAGAATTTTAACGATGAGGAAAGATTGGATAGGCTGGGGTTGTTTTGTTTGGAACAGAGGAGGCAAATGGGAGCCCTAATTCAGGTGTATAAAATTATGCGGGGCCTCGATAAAGTGAATAGGAAGGACTTATTTCTCTTAGCAGAGGGGTCAATAACCAGAGGGTATAGATTTAAAGTCATTGGCAGAAGTTTTAGAGGGGATTTGAGGAGAATGTTTTTCATCCAGAGGGTAGTGGGTCTGGAATTCACTGAATGAAAGGGTGGTAGAGGCAGAAACCCTCATAGCGTTTAAAAAGTACTTGGATATGCACTTGAATAACCTACAAGGCTACGAAAGAGCTGGAAAGTGGGATTAGGCTGGATAGCTGTTTGTCGGCCGGCATGGACACAATGGGCCGAATGGCCTCCTTCTGTGCTGTAAATGTTTATGATTACCTTTAGTGATCGATTTTTATCCAGCTGTCAGCCAAAGAGCTAGATCCAGGATTTCACTCTTATCTCTGAATACAAACTGACCAGGTACAGTGATAACTCCAGAAATACTGTTCCCTCCCATCTGCAAAGATGTCCATTGCTTGTTCCCAACCAGGTTAACCTACTCTCCAAATGAAACTCAGCGGTAGGAAGTAGAAGATAAATGAGGTAACTCAGAAGTCAAATCTCTCTTGAAAAGTGACTGCCTCACACTGGGAACACTCATACTGAGAGAAAGACAAGTTTGTGTTTCTCAGTATAAATCAGGGCAAATAGGTGGTGCTGTGACTAACAGAGCTATAGAGTGACAGCAAAGGGTCTTCACCTTGTTGCTTATCTCACACGGGACGTAATAGATTCTTGTAAGTGATTAAAAGGCATTAAGCTTATTGAGAAGATCAGATCACATCATAAACCATAAGAAGCAAGCTCAAATCATTTATAGCTGTCATCTGAACCCTGAGATGTGATTAGAGCCTTGACTTTACTTTAGTGTAGCAGTTATTTATTCATCATATAGATATATAGCTATATAGATATGTATGTATATGTATATATGTATATATCATAGGCGGTCCCTCGAACGAGGATGACTTGCTTCCACATGAGTTCACAGATGTTTCAATGAAGGACCCGATATTCTAGTCCTGAACTCCAATTGAAGGGATGGAAGATGCCTGTGCGTGGATTTTTTTAACGTGTGGTGACTGTTGCACATCAGCCACCACACGGGCTTGACAGAGCTAGGCCTTTGTCCAGTGGCAAGGGTTAACCAGGACGACTGGAGACGTGCACTGCTGCACGGACCGAGTGCACACACATATCGCAGTGTGGGCTGGCCCGTGCTGTCCCTGGGCCCTCGGCTCTTCTGGGCCCCGTACCCTCATTTGCTGCACCTCCGTCACGATCTCGCGCCACTCCTCCACCATGAATATACCGGTATATAAATGATTTACATACCAAAGGATTGTGATATAATTAACCTATGATCATCACAGAAAGAGCATAGGCTATGCATATATTATAAAATTCTATCTCAGGTTGGTCTATTATTGCTCTTTCTCTTCTCATGAGTGTATGCACAAGAGATTTGGGGCTATCAGGGGTATTGTGCTCTTTAACGAGCTGCTATCTTGTTTTCTCGGAGAACCCAAATAGATTATTTTCTTTGATGTTGTTAAAGGCAAACATTGTGGTGAGGAGTGACAAGTAATTCCATAATCCCAATATTTTTTCCCTATATTGCATGTGGCAATTCTGACCTCCGCAGGTATTTACTGACTCCTTCTTTCCTTCCCCTCTGCTGTCAATGAAGGAAGGAATTATACAAATATACAGCAGTTCCAAAACTATTGGTGTAATTAATTTGTGAGACTGTGTACTAAAATGAGTATCGTATCCGTATTCATACTCGGAGTCCCTCGTGTCGAGGATGACCACCTCCCCACCAAAAATACGATGAGTTCACAGGTGTTTCACAACATGACGCACCACAGCCTTCAAAGTTTTGTCTTTTTGTTTTGTTTATCACATTGTGTTTTATCAGACAGTTCAAAGACATCATCTATTTCCACATTTTTACATCTGAGAGGTGTTTTTTATGCTGATGTAGATGAGGGATGTCAGTGCTGATGAATGCTGCCAATTTAATGCCTATTAGCTGAAATTTGGGCAATTCAACAGTATCTGATGAGTGGACCCACCCAAAACACGAACATATCGTCTTTCTCTTCCAACTGATCTGTCGCATGCCTCCAAGACTTTTCACTTTAAATTCAAATGTTCAGTACTTGGAGTTTTTTTCCCTTTGTGACTACCTGTGATATATAGATTGCTTGTTTCCATTAACTGTTATTCAGCAGGTGTGTGGTAGAAAGGGCACAATACAGGTGAACAGGACAGCACTGGTGTAGTCGTGGTGGATATGTAACATCAAGTGACTGATTCCGTAGCTCCATTTTGTTCTTATAAATGAATACAGGAAAATACACAATATGCTGCGTAATCACTGCATTGTATACTTCATGTATTATTCTACATAAATCAATGGAGCACCACTTTATGTTACATTGATGATTCATTGCTTACAAAATTCAGATCTGCTTTGCATAATCTTTCAGATGTGTCAGCTTGCTTACAAAATTACCATCAATTTTTTATTAGTGTAATTAAATTATAATAACTCCACACAGATTACTCGCAATCATTTATTGGTTATTAAAGCAGCATTGTCACTAGAAACTGCCCAGCTTGCATTTATCTGCTTCTGTGTAAATAGTGGTCAATTTAAGTTATCAGAGAATGCAAACTGTAGCCAAGAAATTGCTCTCTTATGGAACAGGTATCTGCTGTACTGGGACCGGCTCGGCTGGAAATTGAGGCGCAACCTCTTTCCATCCAGTTTTGTACCCTTACTCACTCCAATGAATTTCCGATGGGGGAGGGGGGAACCATGGGGACTTTTTCCAACTGCCCATCCAACCTAACTACACTTTTGGCGACATGTCAGGCGGATAGCTCATGCTCCCTTAGAACTCCTGCCAATTATGCCTTCAATACAGCCAGCGGTAACTAGTGACCACACTCGATCAGCTCCGCTGGGCAGGGCCACACTGTCCACAGGCCAGACACGAGACTCCCAAAGCAAGCGTTCTACCCGGAACTCCTTCACGGCAAACGAGCCAAAGGTGGGCAGAGGAAACGTTACAAGGGCACCCTCAAAGCCTCCCTGATAAAGTGCAGCATTCCCCACTGACGCCTGCGAGTCCCTGGCCAAAGACCGCCCAAAGTGGAGGAAGTGCATCTGGGAGGGCGCTGAGCACCTCGAGTCTCATCGCCGAGAGCATGCAGAAACCAAGCGCAGGCAGCGGAAGGAGCGTGCGGCGAACCTGTCCCAACCACTCTTTCCCTCAGTGACTATCTGACCCACCTGTGACAGAGACTGTGGTTCTCATATTGGACGGTTCAGCCACCTAAGAACTCATTTTTAGAGTGGAAGCAAGTCTTCCTCAATTCCGAGGGACTGCCTATGATGATGACAGTCAGCGGTAAGTATGCCTGCATGAAGCAAAGTGTACTTGTCATATAGAGCCATATATGGATCCAAGAGAGATCTATTGCTGTTTCAACATGGTGTCTAGCAATGAGAAAGCATCAGGAGATACAATGTGAAGCATTTAAATCTGCAGTCAGACCGGCCTATGCCTCCTCTCCCAACCCCACCCCTGCCACCATAGACAGAGCGACAAGGGACCACTTCGAAATCCCAGCACTGATGTGGAGGCCCACCCCGAATTTTAAATGGGCTCAACCATGGATTTGGGATGGGGGCGGGAGGTCACAGCAAGGCAAGACAAGCAGGCAGAAGTTCCGCCCCACCAGCCTTCTGACAGCACTGTGTGCCACTAGAATTTCAATCCTTCCGTCTTCACGCTAAGAAACACTTTTAGAGCTGCTACCCAGCTGGCTCTTGTGGCAAAGCCACTGTCCAGTGTACAACTGAGCCACACAGACCAGGAAGGCCCCAGATTTGATTCTCGGTCTGTACTGAGGTAGGTGATTTCAGCTGGAGTAGCAGCACAGACCCTGCGACTGGTCTAACTGCCCCATTGGGATGAAGCAAGTGGGATGAATATTAGTCCTGGCTCCTGCTGCCTATTCCGATCTAGTACTCCTGTTGTACATGAGTGAGAACAGGATCAGGCTCAGCTGTGAGGTTGACTAGCTTGCCAAAACTCACAGCCTTGGCTCAGACAGCAGGTCTTGTCTTTGGGCAAGTAACCACAGGTCTACTGGCATCCACAGAACCTTAAACTAGGATGAGTCAAAGAGAAAGGGAGAAAATTGTAATTGGTGCCAGGGTTGAAGGACGAAATAAAAGACTACAGGGACCTCCATTGAAATGTTTTTAATACACATGTTGTACCATTAAACGGGTCCAAAAATCATTTTATTGTAAAAATTGCAAGGCACTTCTGTCTTCTGAAGTGATCATTGCTCATTTCCAAGAACTTCTGCCTTGCAAGTCAAAATATGTGAAGGGAAACACCTCTTTAATCAATTCGCTGGCTCTAACATAGAGAATGCTGTTGTGTCCACTTGCTCCTTGTAAAACATCGAATATAAGGATAACGTATTTATTTTTGATGTTAAGAGGAGGCAGCACTAATACAATATGGGGGAAGTTATAAATGTATTCTCGACACTGTGGGGTTATGACCTTGGGAAGGGGCAGTGTAAGAATTCGCTTTCATTTGTCTTCACACCTAACTTGACCCTGCTTATTAATTCCTGTCTAGTCAATAAGCTTCAATATGATATGCATTATTTTTCTGCGTTTCTTTTATTAAATTATAATAAGCAGGAATCAAACATAACAATTTGAGGTTTTAGAAAGCCCTGAAGCTGACGCTGGTCCTATTTAAATATGCGCTGCTCAGTAACGATGTCACGCTAATTAAATAATTTCCTATTATTTGAGGGGTAGTTACCACATATTTCATCAACATATGACCTGAAGATTATCATCTAACACACCGCAGCCTATGGAGAATGTACAGATATTACTTGAAGGGGACACAAGGAAATAGTATCCATTACACCATGAATCACAAATCCTTCACACTCTTTTCATTAACATTCAAACCAAGACTGGTTTATTCATATATTTCATTGATTCTTCATAAAATTGGGATTGAAATAAATAACTCAACATACAATATTGCAGGTTGCAAGCTGCAATAGCGTCAATCAGTAATCTTTGACTCTTGCGGGATACAACCCTGGCAGGAGTCACACTGTGAGTCTGTCACTTGTTGATGTACTGTACATCCTGCATGGATGCAGAAGAACTTTCAAGCATATATTTTTTTTAAACACTGGAATAGTTTTATTTCAAACTGGTTTTGACATAACAGTGGAGTTGCTGACACTATAAGGAGAACAAAACATCACTGGTGAAGTTATTCCTTTCTACCTCACTCAAAGTCTTCTCCTTTTAGCAGCTGTGAGTGTTTCCCCAAATTCTGTAGTCTATTTGCACTTATTTGGTCCACTTGATTTGCCATACATTTTTTTTCATGCTCAGAATTGTTTCAATGTTAATGAAAAGAGTATTTGTGATTGATGGTGGAATAGGCACAACCTGGATGGGTCAACTTTAAGTAATATCTGCACAGTCTACATGGAATGACAGAATTTACAGCAAAAAAAAACAGGCCATTTGGGCACAACTGGTCCATGCCAGTGTTTATGCTCCACGCGAGTCTCTTTCCCCCCCTCCCCCCGACTTCATCGAACACTATCAGCATATTCTTCTAATTCTCCCCAGGCTGTAGTCTGTTTTAGATGTTAATCTTCAGGTCATATAATGGCGAAATACATGGGAACTACCCTGCAATAACAAGGTGCTCAAGAAGCCGCTGGGAGGCAGCACTATTCCTCAGGTTGTCAAAGAGAACCACGGGTCAGCCCAGCAAGAAGTAAAGTGAGCAAGTGTGTCTGGAGAAGGTGCTTTGATACCTAATCAATATTTAAGAGGAACGGTCACGTGCACAGAGTTCAATGAGTGTTGGTGGGATAGTACAATTCACCCAGTGAAAAGGAAATGCAATATTGGTTGTATTTCTTACCCATCATCCCTACTCCTGAAGACACTGACATGTGCTAGGGCAGTCTGATTGGTACCAGTAGTCTTCCAGTATCTTAGCATTCTTCATGTTGAGCCCAGAAAGTGTTGGCGGTTGAATCAATCTTGGGGGTCATCACAACCATACCATACCCTGATTTCACCTGACCTCTACATTTCCTGATTAAGTCAGTGGATAAACCTCAAGTGTGGGACTTCTGGCTGATTTTTACTCTCTCTGACACAGGGACATAGGGCCCAAATTTCCCCAGTCGCTTAGAGCGGTGTAGTTGGCTGCGGTACACCGACTTCATGGGGGGAAAAACGCGCCGAAAACGTACCGGGATAATTTGGCCGTTCTTGGATCCCTGTGGTCCCGTGGAGTGGCACTGGGAAACCTGCGGGGGGGGGCGGAGCTTGGGCCGCGCTTGCTCAACGCAGCCGGCGGGGGGGGGGGCGGGGCTTGGGCCCAGTGTCTCCTCGAGTGCCGACAGGGGGACGCATGTCCATTTCAGCGTGCGCACATGCGCAATGGGGCAGGAAGCTTGGCAATCGGCCAATTAAAGGGAGAGCATCCTCACTGCCTCAGCATCATTGGCAATGGACCATATATAAAGGTAAGGTGTGAATAGTGATTTTTGGGTGGCTGAGGGAGTGGAAAGGAGTGCTGCATAGGTGGAAGAAAGGTGAGAACTGTGATTTTTCAAGATTACCCGAGTGTAAGTACAATACACGAATGATGCAAGAGCGTGCAATAAGAACAAAGAATTTCCTCCATGAGGAAGTGGAGAAACTAGTCACTGTCATTGAGGAGAAATGGCTGGAGCTGGATATCGGTAAGACTGGTCCCACTAAAGTTTCACCCAAGGAAATGAGAAGACGATGGAACCGAGTTGAAGAAGAATACTCCGCAGGGGTGAATACCGCAAGATCTGGAAGCCAGTGCAAAAAGAAATGGCACGACTTGATCAAGTAGTGAATGAAAGTAATATCTTCATCCTTAAATGGAATTGCAATTGTAAATGTGACCAGCTGTATGTGTCCCACCCATCAGAAGCACACCATGTGTGAAAAGTTATATTTTCATCTTTGCAGAAGAAATTGGCCCACAACAAAAGGGAAAGACTTAGAACAGGAGGAGGGCTGCCAAATCTGCACCAACTATCACTCCTGGAACAGAGGGTTGCTGCCTTGCTGAGTCGCACCTGCAGAAAAAGAATCAGCTCTGCACAAGCTGGACCCACACGCGAGGGTGAAGGTGAGTCATTAAAATGCATCGTCGCCCTTCAAGTCAACCTGCTGACTGGCCTGCTACACGTGAGACTACTCATGCCACCCAGCCTGCCCCCTCCTGTGCTGCTAACCATTTGACTGTTCTGTTGTAATTTGCAGAAGAAGAAGACAATCCTGAAGATCCACCAGAAGATCCAGATGCGTGCGCTCCAGACCAAGGCGAGTGGAGGGAGGGGGGGTCCATGGGAATGTGTTCACGGGAGAATGCTGATCGTGATATGGATCAGTCCACAGTACAGGGCACCACACTGCCAGAAATCTCCATGAGCTCCTCGGCAACATTTCATGGTTTCACTCCTTCCGAGGTTGCAGGTCCCAGTGGCGGTGGTGAAATGCATGTTGGAACACCCAGTGCCCCACCGTCCCAGCTTGCGCCCCGCACTGGAGGGGTGCCACTCGGCAGACCCACGGCGAGGGGAAGGAGAAGCCAACCAGTCTCTCCTGAGATGCAGCCTTCATCAGATGTTAATCAGGTTCTGCCATTGGGTGAGGAGACCAATGCCCTTACAAGATCACTCGTGGCGACCGTCAGTGGGGTGCGTGATGAGGTGACGACACTGTCGGGAGAAATAGCAGCACTGAGACAGGAACTGAGGGCGGGCATTTCAGAGGGTGTGCAAACGATGGCAGATGCCATGAGGGAGCTAGCTGCTGCAATAAGAGCACAAAGGCCGGATACTCAAATGCCACTCCCACTTCAATCCACCCACCAGCCACCGGTGAGACCCAAGCCGGGCCCCCAACCCCCCCGACCCTCATCACCGACCCTATGAGGAAGTGCACTTTCCCCGAGATGTGGGTGAGGGATGCTTGCTGCTGTTGCTGTTGTTGTTGAAGTGCACTGTAAAATATCCAATTAAAAATATTTTGCATTAAAACTGAATTATGTTCCATTAGGACCACACAACATTTAGCAACAAATGTAAAAAGTAAAAATCCCTCACCCTACAGTCATGTGTGCCTGCCGCCCCTAGCCCTGCCGGGAGGGCGAGCCGATGCGTTCTGCAGTCGACAAGATGAAACTGCTCTATTTTTAGTGGCTGATTTATCTTTCATTTATTTGTGATGATGTTGTGCAGCTGTTGTGCTGAAGTTGTTGTGATGTTGTGAAGATGTTTAGTGCTTTAGAATCCTCTAACTCACCTTCCCGCCCCCGCTTCCCCCCCACCCCGATCTCTGGCTACCTGCGCTGATTTCTTAAATGTAGGTAAGGTTTTCCTGTGCCGACAAAAGTAGCCACATACACTGGCCTAAGTTAGTTTGGAGCAACTTTCAGCTGGCCAAATTTGCTTCAATGGCCTAAAGAGATATAAGTGGCTGGTCACGCCCCCTTTTGGAGAGAAAGAACTAAACTAGAAAAAAATCTAACTAACTGACTTACGCTGGAGCAAGTTAAATGGGGAAATTTGCGATTTTTAAGTTACTCCAAAAAAAGCTACTCACTCCAAAAAGAATGGGGCAACTCCTGGGGAAATTTGAGCCCTATAGCTTCTAGTTGTAGCTCAAATAGCTGCAATCAACTAATCCAGCAGAGGTCTGAGAATGAAACAGGTCTTTCGACTCTGTGTGCCTCAGAACCACACCGGACTGCCTCAGCTCATCCCTGGTTACTTTTGCAATTGAATTCATATATTACCAAGTTGTGAAATGCTGAACTACAACCTTCCTACAGATGAGGATAGTACTTTTTTTTATTCGTTGCTGGGATGTGGGTGTCGCTGGCAAGGCCATCATTTATTGCCCATCCCCCTAATTGCCCCTTGAGAAGGTGGTGGTGAGCCGCCTTCTTGAACCGCTGCAGTCCGTGCGGTGAAGGTGCTCCCACAGTGCTGTTGGGGAGAGAGTTCCAGGATTTTGACCCAGCGACGATGAAGGAACGGCCGATATATTTCCAAGTCAGGATGGTGTGTAACTTGGAGGGGAACGTGGAGGTGGTGGTGTTCCCATGCACCCGCTGCCCTTGTCCTTCTAGGTGGTAGAGGTCGCGGGTTTGGGAGATGCTACCGAAGAAGCCTTGGCGAGTTGCTGCAGTGCATCTTGTAGATGATACACACTGCAGCTACATTGCGCTGGTGATGGAGGGAGTGAACGTTGAAGGTGGTGGATGGGGTGCCAATCAAGCGGGCTGCTTTGTCCTGGATGGTGTTGAGCTTCTTGAGTGCTGTTGGAATAGCTCTCGTCCAGGCAAGTGGAGAGTATTCCATCACACTCCAGACTTGTGCCTTATAAATGGTGGAAAGGCTTTGGGGAGTAAGGAGGTGAGACACTTAGCACAGAATACCCAGCCTCTGACCCGCTCTTGTTGCCACAGTATTTATATGGCTGGTCCAGTTAAGTGTCTGGTCAATAGTGACCCTCAGGATGTTGATGGGGTGCGGTGGGAATTTGGCGATGGTAATCACTAAGATGTGCAGAGCAGGAGAAACCCCTCTGCTCTGTGAAAAACATTCTGTGGGAAACTATAGGGGAGGACAGATAAAGATTAAAATGGCACTTGAAGTGTTAAGTTTTCCTCCAGGTCCTTAAAAAAATATCAAGGCACATCTGTCTTGAGTTTCTTCTGGATTTGTCAGGTGGAATCAGTGCTCCCAAGAGCCTGGTTCAGAAGAAGTATTTTAATTTGACTAAACACCTGATTTATTTTATCTGTCGGACGAAAAGGGCAGTTTGTCTTAATACAGCCTGTCAGCTGCTGGGTCTGTTCAGAGCAATTTACAGTCGGCCTCTGCCGCTGAAAGCAATGCTCCACTTGCCCTTTCTGAAGCACTCGAAAGGGTCATGCTGTAGGATTACACATAACCTTTTATTTTAAAGAACTAGGTCGTTATCTTATTCAAAATGAACAGATATTGGACTAAATTATTTGCATGTAACTTTATTTACAGCACTATACAACACCACCCAAGGAATGCTGACCCATTGTTAACAATGACATTCAGAGCACGCTGATACACTAACCACTCGTAAACTTTATTAATTCTGTCATTCACTCTCTGGCTATAACTACAGTATGCTGGTGTGTCCACTTATGATGTGTAAAACTGCTAATATGAGGATAAAACATTTATTTTTAAGTGGAGGCAGCACTAATACAATATGGGCCAAGTTCTAAATAGATTATTGGCAGTGTGGGGTTATGACCTCAGACGTCTATTGTGGGAATTCGCTTTCACTCAGTCCTCACACCCAATTTGACCCTGGTTATTAATCCATGTCTTATCAATAAGCTCCAATATGACACGCACTACCTTGCTGTCTTTCTTTTTAAAATTATTACGAACAGGAGTCAAAAAGAAATTGAGGTTTTCGAAAGTCCTAAAGCTGACACTAATAGTTACTCAAGGGAATTCCTGGCAGTTTATCATGATAATTCAAGACTCCGGCAAAGTAGCTTACTGCCATGTCTTATTTACAATCAGTATTAAGACAGAATTATTTATCAGTTTCTACCACAAAAATAACAAAGGGTTTTCCTCTCGATATCATATTCCCAGAGGCGACTTGTGTTCAGACATTAGTCTGTGTTGTGAATGATATTCCTTTTTCAAGTAATGTACCCCTCGCTAACTTTGGGACCAAGCATTTTGTCTCCTGTTGCCCTGAATTGAAGCACAAATTCCAGGAGTGAAACGTTATGTTTCAGACTGACTCCTATGAACTTTTGCTGTACTCACTGCCCTTCCACCCCCATTTACTTGTTCTAATGTAGACACAGGTCAGCTGATTTGGAATCGTGCTGCAACTTACAACACTTTCTTGAAAATTTGCTCTCCAACACTTATATATGAGGAAATCCTGTTTAGTAGCATTCAAAAATAATGTTTAAAAATGCAACTCTCTGCTTGGCTGACTGATGTAAATTTAACATCAATTGAGGGCACTTGTGAGCTCCATTACAACAACCCTTCAATTTGTCAGCTGCAACATTACTGCATCCATGTTTTTTAAAGTTGCAAAGATCAGGATTTGTTTTTAAAGTTCAACACCTTATTGTACAGGGCAACAGCCAAGAGTAGGAGAGCAGATAAGTTCAATCAAGAAGCAATGATCAGGCAATGCCAAACTATGGTTTAAAAGCTGATAGATTACAGGGGGAAGGGAAGACTGAGAAGGTACAAAGTTGCACAGTTTTGAGGGAAAGAATGAATTAAGAGAAAGAGATGGTGTAGGAGTTTCGATTTCCAGACACTAACGATGTAGTGGAGGAAGAATGGAACTGAAGAGGAACAAAAATGGGAAAGTTCAGATGAGCAATGACCACAGTAGTGTCCATAAAATGGAGCGAGCAAAGAAAGGCTATGTGAGAGAGAGGGATTGAGATAGAGATTGGAGGCAAGAGTCTAGAAAGGGTGAGCTATCAGACAACAAGCTTTTTCTTCTATTCAATGTGCAACTTTACCATTGCAGGTCCATCCACTTCTTGGTGGCCTCACTACTGTCATACTGATGCAAATACTTTAGTTTTATACGACATTATCATCATAGGCAGTCCCTCAGAATCGAGGAAGACTTGTTTCCATTACTAAAGTGAGTTCTTTAGTGGCTGAAAAATACGATAAGAGAGCCACAGACCCTGTCACAGGTGGGACAGACATTCGTTGAGGGAAGGAGGGGGGGCTGAGTTGCCGCACGCTCCTTCCGCTGCCTGAGCCTGACCTCTTCACGCTCGCAGCGTTGAGACTCGATGAGCTCAACGCCCTCCCGGATTCACTTTCTCCATCTCGAGCGGTCGTCGGCCAGGGACTCCCAGGTGTCAGTGGCGATGTCGCACTTCACCAGGGAGGCTTTGAGGGTATCCTTGTAACGTTTCCGCTGCCCACCTTTGGCTCGTTTGCCATGAAGGAGCTCCGTGTCGAGCAATTGCTTAGGAAGTCTCGTGTCTGGCATACGAACTAAGTGGCCTGCCCAGCGAAGCTGATCGAGTGTAGTCAGTGCTTCAATACTGGGGATGTTAGCCTGGGCGAGGACACTGATGTTGGTGCGTCTGTCCTCCCAGGGGATTTGCAGGATCTTGAGGAGACAACGTTGCTGATATATTTCCAGCGACTTGATGTTTCTGTAAGTCGTCCATGCCTCTGATCCATACATGACTACAATGTTAGTGTGTGGCATCAATGCCTAAATTCTAGTATAAAAGCAGCTTTGCTCTTTTTCTGTCCTTGACAAACTTTATCTATCTATGTTTCTTCCTTCCTGTAGCTTAGCAAGGCAACAAATGGTCCACAACCAGTTCAAATCTTAGCTTTCACAGACACTGGAAAGACCTGTTTTAATTCCCCAAGTTCCAGCAGCCCTTGACCAGGTAATGAGATGTTACCTGTATGATATGGCCAGTGTCAGTGCACAGTACATTGCTGGCTGCCCAGAGAATCGGTCTATCCTGCCCTGACAGGAATAGAAGTAAAAGGCTGAACTGTCCCATCCTGCCAACTAAATTGAAGTATGAAATGCAGTGGAAGCTAACACAAGGTAAATATTGGCACAGTTAATTATTATCACAATGGAAATCTGCTGAGATAGCAATAGGATGAAATTATGATTTACAGCACTTTGCCAATTTCCCAGTATTTCTTTCCTGGTGACAATGATATTCATATTATGATTCTAAGGCAAGTTGTGGCCCACTTCCTGGTCAACTATGATCCTCGGCAGACTTACAGCTCCATGTGTCTCTAAGTCTTCATCTCACTTGACTATGTGATGCTCTTTGAACTGGAATTTAGCACTGCTCCCTATCTTTGGTTTGCTCTCTGGTTTGCTTCATGTTATGGGGTAAACTAATGTTCCTGCCTCTCACTGTCATGTATGTACTTTTGGAATCACTAGCCACTAGATGGCGTCACTGTTGGAGGCCATTGAGCTGCACGCACGTGTGTAGCCCAAGTTTAAAAGGCCAGCCATTTTGTATATGAGTCACTATGGGCCTTAATAAAGCAGAGCCAAGGTTATACCTCTTGGAGTTAAACAGTACTCAGTCTAACAGTTATTGCATACACAACACTCACAACCTGTACTTCCTGTTCAACAGCACAAACTGACATTGTAACTCACTCTGTTGGGTAATTTAGTACATACAGCTTTTAAAGCATCTTTGGGGAAAAAAATATAGTTTCTGTTTTAACTGGCATTAAATTGGTGGACTCATTGAGAGTGCTTAAAAGGATGTCTACCTTAAATGGGAAGTAGAAAAGTCACAAGGTACAAAAGGAGGTCGCCTTAAAGATTGGAGGTTAAGCTGTATTGCTGGGGATGTCCACAATTAACTTTACTTTGATTCTAACTGTGCTGTACCTGACCTGTGAGTGTCTGATGCTGCTACTGGGTGTGAATAGTGAAGAATGGGGGAGAAAAATCCGTTCCTCAGCACTGACACACTTCACCATAATTAACACCAGTAAAAGAAACATGAAACAAAACATCAGATGCACTTTGCCTGACTAAATGACGAGAGGTAAGAGTAGAGATCGATAGAGCCCCATTTAGGGGTAAACATATAAATAAACAGCGCTCAGGACTTTTTTCCTCCCGAGTATAAAATACATTTTAGCTTCTGTCAGATAGAGAGGCTGGCAAATATCAGTAAATATAAATATAAATTTAAACAGCTGCATACTTCCACTTTGGCCATTTCTTGGCACCACGTGAGGTTCTCTATTTGAGAGAGAGCTAACAATGTCGATGTGACAGGGGTGCATTTGATTGTCTGCTGGCCAGAGGTGACCCAGTGATACTAGTATGAGAGACAGCAGTGTCTGATCAACACATCTGATGGGTTGTGATGTCCCCACTTCAGAGGGAGCCTGGTCGGTGCTTAGCTTTTGCTTTGCAGCTACTTTGTTTTTGATTCCGTCTATTTTCAAATGCCACAAGTAGCATCTATGAAGGGCAGCAGAAATCAACAAAAAAATAAACAGGAACCACTGAAGAAAGGGATGTGCAAATCGAAGGTCTGCCAAGATAAAAGCCTCTTTGTGGGGAGTGGCAATAGGGTCCTATTTCCTCCTCTTCCCCCCCCCACCACACTGCTCTCATTTTTCACCTAATTCCAATCTGAGTTAGAAGCACATCTTTTATAAAATAAGCTTTCGTTCCTCTTTGAAGAGTCCCAAGTGAATAATAAAGATAAAAGATTTGAGTGTAAAAACATCACAAAGAGCTGTATTATCTTATCTCCCTTTTAGTCGGGACAGCTGAACCATTATGACTAATTTCATTGACTTTTAAAAAAAAGAAATGAACACTGGAATTCCTTTGTTGCAGCATCAGTTGGCTATTGTCAAGGCTCCCATATGCTACTACCGCATACCCAGTAAATTAAGATTTTATAAATGCAGCAATTGTGCTTCATTCCGATGCATGGCAGGCGGTGAAATAGCTGGCATGCCTAGAGTGCAAAGCGTTCAAACTGACCACTTAAGCGGGCTGGTCGTATAGAGAAGGTGTGCACTGAAACTGCTTGTCAAGCTTCAAACAATATACAATCATTGTAAATGAGGGCAACCTTTCCTCTCCCCTTCCCTTCTTCCTGCTGTCTAACAAAGAGCTGTGGGGGGTGGGGGAACAGAGGGGGGAAAGAAACATAAAACCAATTTCACTTGAACAAAACAGCCAGAACCTTCTTACGAAGGCAAGGTTTAACAAGCGAAAGAAAACGTCAGACTGAAGAGAAACCGCTTGTTTAATGGCTGTGCTTCCAAGGTCACTGTAATAGCTGTTGTTGCCGAATGTTCTCCAGGACAGTAACAATCCAAATCCCACCTGCAGATGTAAGGCTTTGATTGGTTAATGCATTTGCTTGATGTTCGTTATTGTGCTATTTTAATGCAGTCCTTAACCCATTTATTTGAATGGGTTAAATTTATTTGAAATGGGTTAAAAACTGCATTTAAGTAACATGCACGAGAATTTATGCAAACATGTTAACCAGTGCCTTCACGGAAAAAATTAAACCCTCCCAAGTATTTATCGGCAATAAAATGAAGGGGGGGGGGTGGCTCCAAACTCTGAATTATTGATTGATGTCCTAGCACAGTAATACAATTTATACTTGCAACTAGTTATAAGTGAGGGCTTTCATTGTAACGTCTTTTGGAGCCCTGGCCTAGAGAGGGGAACAAAATAGTTAAGCCCGGCTTTCTGCCCCTGATTGTTCTCCAGTGACATCTGTGGAAAAGTACAGGAGTGAAGATATCAGCCAGGTAAGGACAGCATGAGGATCAGCTGTTCTGCACTTCATGATCCATCAGCCTGCCAACACTCATCATCAGGGTCCACACCTGAAAACAGCCACTTGGACGAGGGCGAGAAAGTTGCCACTGCCTGTTGGGCTGGGGGAGGGGGCAAGACTCACTACCTTCAGGAAAGGTAAGGAGAATATTGCGGGGGAAGGGAGTTCCAGAAACCTACTTCAAAATAAAATTAAAAGAGGACTGGGTCTGAAATCTAACACCAGCAACATGATTGTTTAAATAAAGCAATAAAGCGGTTGTAATATAATGCCGCGGAGAGCCCTTGTACTGAATTGGAAGACAGTTAGAGACACTAAAACACCCACTGACATCCGAGTGGTTCAGATTCCCCAATGATCCTCAAATCTACTCCTCTGAATACTCTTCTATACATCAATCCCTGCCATCATCACCACAATCGTGCCTCTAAAAATGCCTCGTCTAAGAACTCCAATGGGATTTGAGGTGTCCTGCCCTTCAGCACTTTCTCATCGGCATAATTCAATGACCATTAAATGATTAATTTCCCATTCCTATCAGCATTAACTGTCAGGTATATTAAATGTGGCTATTTCTAATGATCTATTTGTAAATATAATTTTTTTGAGCAATAATATAAAATCAATACCTATCCATGGGGGTGGGGTATCTCTTATAGTCGCCGCCACTATTTCTGGTGATAGTGTAAAAATAAAATTTGTAAGTGATTTTGCTACAAATAGTACACAAAGGAAATCTTTTCTGTTTTTTTTATATATGTGCATTGACTGCTCTTCAGTTTGACCGATATCCAGGGTTAGTTAATAATTAAATCTGTGGCAATTATCCCAGTGCTGTGTTCTTTTAGATGCCATTTTTTGTTTTGATTTTAATGTCAAAACTCTGTGTCTTATCCTGGGGGAGAGGTTATAGCAACATTTAAAATAAGAGGCTAAACATTGCACACCTTGCTCTAGTTTGCTTCTAGCTTCGTGGCTTGGAGCACTTCCAGATCATGTCTTTTTCGCTTTGTGGTTTTGTACGTGAGATACCATCTCCTGATTCATCAGTCTTCTTGATTGACAAAAGGAGTCAGGTATGAAAACACACAGTTACGCTGACTGTCATGTGTCTCTGGCAAAGAAACCGTCAGCTACACTACAACCAAAAGAGACACACTTCACCCTTTAATTACTGCATCTAACTTGTGCTTTTAGACTAATAATTGACAAGGAAAGAGGATTTTTTTAAAACAAAAGCTATGGACATAGACAAGAGATTAATTCTACCCGCCTCTCCTCATGTCATGTTGACAGCACACTTCCCAAGGCCTTCACCAATGCTGCACTATAACCAAAAGCCAGCAGCTGCGCAGGTGTAATGTAGGGTTGACTTGATCTCTGATTGTAATTGTTGCTAGTAAGTACAAGCCGCTGGTTTGGAACTGGCAGTGGGAATACAGCTCTGTTGCAAATTTTTCTGATAATGCTGTACTTTAAGGCGCTCTTTTGCTCTTTAGCAACAAGTACTTCCTGTATCCTGGGTCCTCCACCTTAACTACACACCTGCCAAGAAGGTAAATGAGCAAGTAGCTTACCTCGCAAGTCTCTAACAATGCTGTTCTATAACTGGCTATAAAGAGACGTGACAGAGCAGCTTGGGTTTTTCCAGCTTCCCCATGAGAAAGCACTTAGCCTCTGCTCAGTGTCTGTCCATGCCTGCATGACTGATACTCTGGAACTCAGTGTGTGATGGATGATGGCTGCGCACCCACAGCCTCTATGGTGCCTTCACTTGTTCGTTTGTATAAACTTTCTCTGGTGGCACTGCTGGGAACCATAAATTCCTCCCCCTCCCCCAACTCATCAAACATGGCACTCTTGCCTCTGAGTCAGAGGTTGTGGGTTACAGTCCAACTCCAAGTTTGAGCACATTATCCAGACTGGCACTGCAGTGTGTACTGAGGGAGTGTGCAATGTCAGAGGACCTATCCTAATGATGTGACATTAGGCGAATGTTGTTCACACTGGCTAAAAAACCCCACACGTGAATACGTGAAGTCCAGAACCAGGGGTCACAGTCTAAGGATAAGGGGTAAGCCATTTAGGACTGAAATGAGGAGAAACTTCTTCACTCAGAGAATTGTGAACCTGTGGAATTCTCTACCACAGAAAGTTGTTGAGGCCAGTTCGTTAGATATATTCAAAAGGGAGTTAGATGTGACCCTTACGACTAAAGGGATCAAGGGGAATGGAGAGAAAGCAGGAAAGAGGTACTGAAGTTGCATGATCAGCCATGATCATATTGAATGGTGGTGCAGGCTCGAAGGGCCGAATGGCCTACTCCTGCACCTACTTTCTATGTTTCTATGTTACTGGCCACTTGCTTGAGGTATTATAAAGGATCTGTGTAATCATACTCCAGCAAAGGAATTAGTGCCTTCAGGAGAGGAAAGGTCAAAGTACACGGAGGAATAAAGTCAGGGATAAACATAGTATGCGCAAGTGATCGAGACATACAAAATCAGACCGAAACAAAAGCAGAGAGAAAGTGGCAGACACATGTAATCAAATTGGTGCATTATAGATTGAAAGTTTTCCATATCCATAAAGTTTATATCTTGTTTTCCCCACATTTGTTATTCTATAATGTTTCTTTTCTGATCCTTTTTTTTCCAATTTTCTTTCGGAACCCCACCATTCGAGGGACTGATTGGCTTACTCCTGTTCCTGGGTTCCTAATTATAATGCCATTTCTGCAACCCAAGTTGAGATCAAACAACTGCATGGTTGACTAGCTTGCTGATGATGATTGTCTGGGCTCACACATAAAGAATGGCCACTTCAGCAAAAGTAACAGTGGGTTGCCAGATCTCATTGAACCATCCCCCAGCAAAAGCAAGTGCCTTCAAGAGAGAACAGAGAAAATTGAAGGAGAAAAAGATGTGCATTCTAATTGTCTTTTTGATACTGTGCACTGTACACACTGAAATATTCTGAATTTGTGAATTAAATTTGCTCATACAGTAGCTTGGACTCCCTAGCAGTATCTTCTCTGTTTGCAGTGGTGTGGTTAACTATAAGTCAATGTATAAGGACTAACAGGTTAAATCAATCATACTTAATCTGTTAATTGCTTGCCAATGAACTCATTGCCTTAGGCATCCCACAGTGAAATATTAAATTGAAAGATACAATTATTTAAAAAATCGTGAGGTCATTTCAATTAAACTATTTAGTGGTATTAAGGAAATATATAAATAGGAATATCTGTACAAATTAATTGTATCCAATTTGAAAAGAACAGTCTTAATTTTCATAATACAATTTCTTATGTCTTGTTTATGTTGGGTCTGTCATTTACACCATGACCATTGAATTTGGTCAGTGTAAATTTTCTTCTCCCTCATTGGTTAAAGGTCTGATTTCTTTCTTCTTTCTAATTGGTTATTTTCTACTTTATTCACCAATCAAAGCCTTTCTCACCAATCATATTTCAGTGAAAGAAAGATCCTGCCAAATCATACTGCAGCAAAAAACATATCCTGAGGTACAAGCACTCAACCTCCACTATACAAACCTTAAAATTAAATATCATGAAAACATAAAAAATCAGCAATTCAGAAAAACAAGACAAAAACGTATCCATTCCACTTTGTAGTTGCTCCAGCAATTCCCTCTCCTTTTCCACACATGTCCAAGGCATCCATGCCTCATTAACATTCTCAACTTTGTGTTTAAACTCTCTCAATACTTCACAGCCCAGTCCTTCCAAGTGAGGCCCAACATTTTGAGCCAAACAAACACACTCTCAATTCCCCCTGGGCCTCCATATTGCTGAGTGTTCATTAGATTGCATGGGCAAGGAGCATCATTGTACTATACGGTTGACAGAGCTAGGTCTTGGTCCAGTAGCAAGGGTTATCCAAGATGAATGGAGACCAGCTCTGCTGCACGGACCTAGTGCGCAGACATATCGCAGTGTGGGCTGGCCCGTGCTGCCCCTGTGCTCTCGCCTCTCCTGGGTCCCGATCACGTCCCTCTACAATCTCTCGCCACTCCTTTGCCCCGACCTCGCCGCTCTTGCAGTACCTGCCCGCGCTCCAATCAGCGACTTGGATCTTGGTGACGTCCAATCCATTCCTTGCCACTTGGACCAAGACCTAGCTCTGTCAAACCCTTGTGGTGGCTGGTGTGCAATGGCCACCACACGTGAAAAAAATCCACGCAAAGGCATCTTCCACCCTTCAAGATTTAGTTCGGAACCTGGAATATTAGGTCCTTCATTGAAACACCTGTGAACTTTTTGGCGTGGAAGCAAGTCTTCCTCCTCTCAAGGGACTGTCTATGAGGGATGTGACTGTAAGGTTGGACTCTCATGGCCAAAAAGCCAGAGTCGGAGTTCTTGGAGGGTTGTGGGGTTAGAGGAGGTTACAGAGATAGGGAAGGGCAGGACATGAAGGGATTTAAACATGAGGATGATAATTTTAAATTGGAGAGGAGTCAATGTAGGTCAGCAAGGACAGGGGTTTTGGGGGATTGGGACTTGGTACCGGTTAGGACACAGGCCATCTAGGAAAGCATTAGATTAGTTAATTCTGAATGTGGCATAGGCATGGATCAGATTTTCATCAGCAGTTTGGCTGAGGCAAGGACAGAGACAGGTAATTTTATGTAGGGTTAAGGTGGTGGTCTTAGTGACGGAGAGGATATGGGGGCAGAAGCTCAACTCAGTTGAATAGGATGCTGAGGAAGGGAACAGTCTGTTTCAACCTGAGACAGTGGCCAGGTAGGAGAATGGGATTGTTGGCAAGGGTACAGAATTTGTGGGTACACACTGAAGATCATGGCTTTGGTCTCCCCAATGTTTAACTGAAGGAAATTGCGGCTCATCCTTGAAGAGATGACGGTCAAGTAGTCTGACAACACAGAGACAGTGGACGGGTGGAGAGATGTGATGGTGAGGTAGAGCTCGGGGTCGTCAGCATACATGTCATCAGAATGCAAAACTAATTTGATGATTGAAAAGCAAATATTAGAAAATAAAGAAGAAATTATAAAAACAAATTGATATGGAGAGTAAAGATAGTACAAATAACTAGGGAATAGTATAGTATTGTAGTATTCCATTTGATGCTTTAAAATTATGTTTAATCTTGTCTGTGAGCAATATCAGAAAAGATCAACTCATTCATTCATAGGCAGTCCCTTGGAATCGAGGAAGACTTGCTTCCACTCTTAGCATGAGTTCTTAGATGGCTGTACAGTACAATACGAGAACCACAGTCTCTGTCACAGGTGGGACAGATAGTCGTTGAGGGAAACGGTGGGCAGGGAGTCTGGTTTGCCACATGCTCTTTCCGCTGCTTGCATTTAATTTCTGCATGCTCTCGGCGACGATACTCGAGGAGCTCAGCACCCTTCTGAATGCACTTCCTCCACTTAAGGCGGTCTGTGGCCAGGGACTCCCAGATGTCAGTGGGGATGTTGCACTTTATCAGGGAGGCTTTGAGGGTGTCCTTTTAACGTTTCCTCTGCCCACCTTTGGCTCGTTTGCCGTGGTCGAGTTCCGAGTAGAGCGCTTGCTTTGGGAGTCTCCTGTCTGGCATGCGGACTAAGTGGCCTGCCCAGCGGAGCTGATCAAGTGTGGTCAGTGCTTCAATGCTGGGGATGTTGGCCTGGACGAGGACGCTAATGTTTGTGCGTCTGTCCTCCCAGGGGATTTGCAGGATCTTGCGGAGACATCGCTGGTGGTATTTCTCCAGCGACTTGAGGTGTCTACAGTACATGGTCCATGTCTCTGAGCCATACAGGAGGGCGGGTATTACTACGGTCCTGTAGACCATGAGCTTGTTGACAGTTTTGAGGGACTGATCTTCAAACACTCTTTTCCTCAGGCGGCTGAAGGCTGCACTGGCGCACTGGAGGCGGTGTTGGATCTCATCATCAATGCCTGCTCTTGTTGATAGGAGGCTCCCGAGATAGGGGAAATGGTCCATGTTGTCCAGGGCCACACCGTGGATCTTGATGTCTGGGGGGCAGTGCTGTGCGGCGAGGACAGGCTGATGTAGGACCTTTGTCTTACTAATGTTTAGCGTGACGCCCATGCTTTCACATGCCTCGGTAAATACGTTGACTATATCCTGGTGTGTAATTTTAAATGCTGATAACTTTAGTTTTTTGGATTGGGCAAAAGAGAAGGAGCAAAGGCCAATTGATCTTTGAATTAAATACACATTAAGCACTGGAGTTCGAGGTGTTGTATAAATATTTAAAGAAAATTCTTAAGGAAATGCTATTTTGGTTGAACTAAATTGAAATTATTTTTAAAAAAACATCTCCTCTAGCACGTGGCTTTGTGACAGGACAATTTATTACATCATATATAGGCCTATTACCAGTTTGTCTCCCGTGGTTCCCTTTTGCTTTGTTCCCACTAGGATATTTCGATCCAAAAAAACAAAAGCCGGAATGAAGAAAGCAGACTTCAGAAAGATCTTTGTTTTGCTGTAACCTAGCGGGGTTCACAGATTCTAAAGTCTGCTGATATTGCTGTTGTTTTACTGACACTTATTTCCTTGATTTCTAACCCAAAATATGGATCCTGCATCATTCTCCTGAGTGACGGGTATCAAATCGAGCACAACAAAGTTTCAACCTCAGCTGAGGTAATTCACCTGATTCACATCAAACAAAAACAGGGAATAATTAGGGGAAAAGGTAAACATGAAATGAAGAATTTATTTTCCAATCTAAAATATGTTGTGCTTAATCATCAACTAGTAAAATGGTCACATTACTTCCGCAGCTTAGGGACAAAACTTCCAAAATACACAGAATGTTCTCTATAGCATAAGGTGGCCTGTGGTACATTGCATTAATGCATCGTGCTACTGTGCCCTAGGACACTTTACCGTGTCTCCACAGAGGGTTTAGGGTACAGTGATTTCACAATTTCCTACAGATCATCGGGGTCAGGAACTGGGGTGGGGTTGGGGGTGGGGTGGGGGTGGGGGTGGGGTGGGGTTGGGTGGGGGTGGGGTTGGGGTGGGGTTGGGTGGGGTTGGGGGTGGGGTGGGGGGGAATAGGGGTGGGGGTTGGGTGGGGTGAACAGGGGTGGGGGTTGGGTGGGGGTTGGGTGGGGTGGGGTGAACAGGGGTGGGGGTTGGGTTGGGGTGGGGTGGGGTGGGTTGGGGTTGGGGTGGGGAGGGAAGGGTGAATCTGGAAGAGTCAACCTGAGCTGCTTCTATGTATTTTCATGACCAGCTCAATAGTGACAGAGCTTGTAGACCAGATACGTCACACACCCCATCAGTCAGGGCATGGTTTACATAGAGTGGCCTCAACAGTTATTAAGAGTAGACTAAGTGACTGCTATTGATCTCACAACTGAGTATATATTGTCTTTGTAGAGTTGAGTGTGGGAGAGACTTAAAGAGACCAACTTTATAAAATCAGTTAACACTTTTCTGTAGAAATGAGCAGGCACAGACATGATGGGCCAAGTGTCCTTCTTCTGTGCTGTAAACTTCTAGAATTTGATGGTTGTAAACTTCTCTGATCGTGGCAACATTTTAAAAAAAGTTACAATTGTTAAAAATCAAGGCACGGTAGTTGTGGCCTGTATGCTGTTCAAAGCCCCATACAGCTTAAATGAGGCTAGCAAGAAAATGATCTGAGGGACCATTAAAACAAAGCTGAGTATGAAATGCCCATCTTACACCATAAAAGATATATCCTCGGAGGTGCTGACATGCTATTGACCCATGAGGCCTCCCTGACCAATTGCCAAATGCTGAGCCATAAACCACAACTCACATTTATTTCAGGAGATGTTACCCATCATGGCAGTCTAGGTCTCTGGATAGTTCTCGGTCAACACATTTAAAATTCAGTGCTAGGCATATATGGATGATAATATTCGCAAATAGCGCTGATGGAAAAACAGCTCAAGTCTGCCCTTCATTCCACAACCCACAGGTTTTCAAAACCCAAACTTGATAATCACTTTTCCACAATGTCTTGATTTACATCACCTTCTGTCCTATTCTTTTCAACCTCAATGGTGTCCTGCCCTATGGGCGCTGGCCCTTCAACCAAGGCTTCACATTAAAAAAAAATCTTGTGCTTTGAAAGCTGCAGACACAATGGAATCATTTACAGACAACTCAGATCAAAGAAGCAAAATGACATTGAAAACTGCTCTCTAACTGCAGCTCTGGCACTACGGAACACATTTCAAGAAAATATGGAATTCCATTTGCAGTCGTGACTGAATGGAATAATATCTCTTTATAGTGCAGTGGCTGTGAAAATCGGATTGCTTATTTGCCATTGTTTAGTCCAGAAACTGTGGTTCTAGTCATAAAGCACTTAAATTGCTGTCCATACAGTGATTGACTTTTATACACGGATACATATATATTTTTAACGGTATCTATAACATTAAAAACCTATAAATATAGATGTTTATTTCCATTGGAGATAAAGTAATTGGAGATGTAAAATAGGCTGTCAACTCGCTATCACCCATTTTGCACTATTGCACAAAGTCAAGGTTTACCCCACTCACTTATAGTATTCACTTTTCAAAACCTACATTCTGGCTAGGTGAACCATTTTCATTGCACTCTACCTATGCTGCCTCATCATCATCATAGGCAGTCCCTCGGAATCGAGGAAGACTTGCTTCCACTCTTAGCATGAGTTCTTAGGTGGCTGAACAGTCCAATATGAGAACCACAGTCTCTGTCACAGGTGGGACAGACAGTGGTTGAAGGGAAGGGTGGGTGGGGAGCCTGGTTTGCCGCACGCTCCTTCCGCTGCCTGCGACGAGACTCGAGGTGCTCAGCGCCCTCCCGGATGCACTTCCTCCACTTCGGGCGGTCTTTGGCCAGGGTCTCCCAGGTGTCGGTGGGGATGCCGCAATTTATCAGGGAGGCTTTGAGAGTGTCCTTTTAACGTTTCCGCTGCCCACCTTTGGCTCGTTTACCGAGGACGAGCTCCGAGTAGAGCGCTTGCTTTGGGAGTCTCGTGTCTGGCATGCGAACGATGTGGCCTGCCTACAACCCATGTCACATACAGTTACATTCTGCACTTTACGTGAGGATCCCTGTTAAACACTCCTGACAAGCAAATAAAATGTTGTGCTGAACAGGTTGTTCGCTTAAAGAAGCTGAGCGGGTTTTTATTGTTTGTTGTCGAGCGCTCTATCTCTCTCCCGGCACAGCACGTCAGGAAGAATTCTGCTATCTTTGAGACAGCAGGGTATTAATGCTGCCTTGCTGGCATGCTGCCTGGGGATGTTCCTTCTGACAGTGGCGCTACTACAGAGTACGAACCTTGGGCAGTTCTAGAGGGAGAGCAAGCTCATGCTGTGTTCGTGGAAGATAACCTCTTTCCTCCAAAGTAAACAACTCCCACTAACAGCTATGCAAAGTGCATTGCTTACAAAGGCTCCAAGAGGCCTGGGAATTATGACAAACCCCTATTCAGAGCTCATTCAATTTTGCTTACAGCTATATTCCAGTCTAATTAAAACCTTTTAATAAACACATCTCCTGAACTATTCTCCCAGTTGATTATCATTCTGGTGTCACTGGACTAAATCTAAATTTATAAAGGATAAGGTCAAAAACAGTTTTTTTTAAATGAATGAATCCAGGAAAGTCACTGGTCTTGGAAAACTATTTTGGATTCCTGTGTTTGATTTGTCCAATTTTAGCATGGTATTAATCCTCAAAGGGCTGACAACTTCAGACATTAGAAGTTCTATTTTTATTTACATCTCTATGAGATATGCTGTGGCTTTATTCTTCCTCAGTATCTATATTAAAGCTCAGGGAACAAGCATTGTACTAAACATATACTTGTAGTTCTAAGACATCATTCTGCCTTCGGACTACTTCACCAGTGCTATCCCCTGATGCTTTTTGGATAATGTTCGCTTACTGTTCACTGGCTTTGTTTCTGCTTATTGCAGTGAGGCTTGACAAAATTGTTCTTGATTTTAGACTTTGGGTCCGTGCTCTTTTTATAAAGTAGTCTCACTTCTGCTAGGGACTGTACCTTGTGTAATTCCAAATGGTCTCCTTAATAATAATCATTAACACGGGGAAACCACTTTATAGACCATATTGAGCAGTTGTGTGTGTGCCATAGAGCATCATTAAGTATGTTCGCCATTTAGACGAGGGATGATTTTTAACCCTGTCTGCTGGCAGAAACTGGGCATGTGGCAGATAAAATCAGCCGGGAGACTTGCTCATCGACACCCTGCTCCGTTCCCATATCCTGGGATTTTAACTTGCTCTTTAACCCGATCTACATATTTAAAGAAGGACTTTATGACCTGAACGCGATCAGCCTCCGATGATATCATCAGGGCCTGACTGTTATTTTATCTGCCCTGAGTGTAAAAGCCATTGTGGCTTTCCTGCCAGAGAAAGACAGTGGGAAGAGGAGCTGAAGCAAGAGGGTTTTTTTTTACATTTCTGTGGGGCAGGAGGAGTGGGTGCCCCACAAGGAATGTTTAGGCTCTCATCTTCCCAAAGCTCCATTCCTATACCGGGGACCATTCCCTTGGTCCTTGCTGGTGGCCTCTTGCTGGCTAAAAATCTTTGACCGCCCCCCTCACCCCGACCCCCCTCACCCCCACCCACCTACCCCCCCCCACCCCCCACACACCCGCACCACCCCCTCACCCCCCTCCACCCCACCCCACACCCCCACCCCACCCAACCCCCCACCCCACCCCACCCCACACCCCCACCCCATCCACTCCCCCACCCCACCCCACCTACACCCCAACACCCCCATCAACCCCCAACCCCCCACACACACCCCACCCCACCCACACCCCACCCCCTCACCCCCACCCATCTACCCCCCCAACCCCCACCCCACCCACACCCCGCACCCTCACCCCCACCCACCTACCCCCCACACCCCCACACCCCTCCACCCCACCCCATCCACCCCCCCACCCTACCCGACCTACACCCCCCCCATCTACCCCCCAACCCCCCACACCACCCACACCCCCATCCCATCCACCCCCCCCACCCACCCCACCAAACCCCCCACCCCACCCACTCCACACCGCAACCATAACCCCACCCAACCTATCCCCCCAACACCCCCCCCCCACCCACACCCCACACACACCTCCATCCACCCCACCTACCCCCCCAACACCCCCCATACCCACACCCCATCCCCCACACCCTCACCCACCCTCCCCACACCGTCCTACACACTCCTCTCCCACCCCACCCCATCTGCACCCCCACACCTCCCCACACACACCCTACCCCACACCCATCCACCCCCCCACACCCCCACCCACACCCCCCCACCCCACCTACACTCTCCCACCACCCCCCCCCACACCACCCAGCCGCTGTTTCCCGCCAGTTTCAGGTGGGCAACTGACACGGGGGAACTCAAATGAGGCCCAGGCATTAAAGACACATTAGCCTCACAATGCCCAGGTTAGAGGGGTTTTGCGCTCACTTTGGCTCCCTCCTGTCCAATTCCCAATCCACAATAAAATCAGCATCGAGATAAATTTAATGCGAAATGTGTCTAGGACATAAAGATCAGAAAAGCTTTGCCCTATTATAATAATGGTTGTGTGTTATATACAGTTTGAATATCCACTGCATAATTGGCCAGTGCAACAGGCTGGTGAATTCCCTGGGGCGACAGGCGCCCAGGCTAAAGACCGCCCTAGATGGGGAAAGTGCATCCGTGAGGGCGTTGAGCTCTTCGAATCTCAACACCGAGAGTGTGAAGAGGTCAAGCGCAGGCAGCGGAAGGAGTGTGCGGCAACCCAGTCCCACCCAACCCTTCCCTCGTCGAATGTCTGTCCCACCTGTGACAGAGTCTGTGGCTCTTGTATTGGACTGTTCAGCCACCAAAGAACTCACTTCAGGAGTGGAAGCAAGTCTTCCTCGATTCCGAGGATGATGATGATGGTGATGAGTTACAGTCAGTACTACATGAAGTCAATCCAAATGATAAAAGATCATCTACTCAGGTGGAGTCACAGTGAAACGCTCCCATTCAAATTCACAGTGGATGTAAAAAAAAGAGCTTTAACTACGTACAACACATGAGTGTCATTGTCTAAGGCATTGCACTCAATAAGTGCAGTCCATCCCTACTGACAATGTGCAACCATTTCTGTGAGGGATTTCTAATCTCATCCCTTTACTTATTATGGAATTAGGTTAATTACATATCTAGATGAACTGGTTGTTCCCTTTTTTTGTGTTGGAATGTTTTCCTCAAAATATTATTTTCTCCTAAGAACCAAGCAACAATTCAAAATGGTGACATACCTTTGATTTCACCAAGTATCTCTCCTGTATTGAGTCCAGCCATCTTCTCCTTCCAGTCCTTAGAGAGAAATTTCTCAACACAGGATGATTCTGTGGAGAAAAAACAAAACACATTATGAAGAAGAAATAATACTGCTGCCTAGTGAAAATATGTTGATCCCTTTATAGAATATGCATCACATTTGATCGACATCTGAATTAATGAATAGCTCACATATTGTGCTAACATAATGAACATTTATCACCACTTGGTTACTAAACAGTAACTCCCCAAATTCCATTAATAATTGCCGAGACTTTCATTCCATTTGGCCATGGGTTCATGGGCCCAGAACACAAAGCAGCCTTTAGTTTGCATTAAATTGACAGTTACATGATAGTTGGTGTGAGCAACAGAACATGTCTGAGGTTGGCCTGAAGCACAGTGTTTGGGGCAGAGTGGAGCAGTTTTACCTGATCCCGACAGTGGGAGCCCAAATAGAAAATGTTCCGCTTTCCAGCACTAATAACCTTCACCTCAACAAGCACACACAAATTGCCCCTTCTTGCTGTAGTGTTTCATGGTTTAATCATGGAACGGTCCAAAGTGAGACATGTTATTCACAATACTTGGTTACAAAACACTGTCCTATGAGCTGCTAGTTGAAGCAGTATTCTTCTGCAAATTAAATCCCACAAGGGCTTTTTTTTCCATTCATCATCACTTTCTATTTCCTATGCCAAGTCAGTTTTCAATCCAGCAAGTTAATTTGTCATTAATTCTATGAGTCTTGATCATTTCTGGAAGCTGTGTGTGTAGAACGTCATCAAAATGCCTTCTGAAAAATCCAAGTAAACGGCACCTACTCATTTAGTTACCTGCTCGAAGAATTCCAGTGAATTTGTGAGGCATAAACTATTGCCTCTAAATCTATGATGACTATTCCTTATGGCTCCTTTATTCTACGTGAACATTGATGGCGTCTCATAAAATGCTCTCAACCATTTTTCCCATTATGGATGTTAAGTGAACTTGTCCGTAATTCCCCGATTCATCTCTTGCTCCTTTCTTTATATTGGGAATAACATTTACTATTTTCCATATATATGGAGCTGGCAAAAAACATTTACCAGAACCTCACTCGTTTCCTTCAGGATTCTGGAGCGCATCCCATCTGCTCCAGGTGCCTTGTATGCATTTAATCTCCACGTTTCTTTATTACACATGCTTTACTAAAATCTACATATGTTACAGATTGCTGAGCCAAAATAACTGGCTCTGAAATTTAGCCACAGCTTTCATTTGTGAAAATGGATATGAAGAATTAATTTAACACACCAGCCATTTCCTGATCAACCATGGTATCCCTTAGCTACTCTTTCTCACTCCGTTTATATCTTATATGGCTAAAATATTATTGTCGATTCCTCTTGTTGCTATCTATAGTGTTCATTCTGACTGTCCATTTACCTATTCCAATATGCATTTTAATTAGCCACAAATGATGTGGCATCAATCCACATTACTCTGCACTCTGGTAACCTCTGCAGCCCCAGCCACTTCTCTTCTGCTGAAGCAACTGGTGCTGAGATATAGGTTCACAGATATCAGCCACCTTTTAGCATCTCAATCAAGTAGCAAATCTTCATGTCCAAGCCTAGTTGCTGAGTGTCAGCAGACTATTCAACTGTGAAGTGCATCAGAGCTAAGCCTGATCCTGTCCTGACACAAAATCCACACGTGCACACACTTCCTTGCAGGATACAGATTAGCAGCAGAGAGTCTTGGCTGATTTTCCTATCTCCCGCCCACTTGTAATGCCCCAACTCCCACCACAACTAAGTGTTTCCCTTATTTTCTAAAATAATTGGCCTTTAGGTTGTTCTTGACCTCCTCAGTGTACTGCAATAATCTTGACCTTGTTATTTTTCTTGTAGGCATATACTTGCTTTCTTTCTTTGAATATATAGACAAATTTTTGAATGATAAGGGAGTCAAGGGTTATGGGGAGCAGGCAGGGAAGTGGAGCTGAGTCCATGATCAGATCAGCCATGATCTCATTGAATGGCGGAGCAGGCTCGAGGGCCAAATGGTCTACTCCTGCTCCTATTCCTTATGCTCTTATGTTCTTTAAGGAGCTCTTCCAAAAATAAAATCAATTTTTATTCTGTTATTTTGCTTCCTAATTTAACTTCCCATTTAATCCTCCCTATTACTCATTCTCTTTGTCGGTTGGCAAGGCACAATCATCTTCTTCTTAGGCAGTCTCCCGGAGTCGAGGATGACTTGCTTCCACACCAACATGAGTTCTCAGGTGGCTGAAGAGTCCTATGTGGGACCTACAGACTCTGTCACAGGTGGGACAGATGGTGGTTGAAGGGACGGGTGGGTGGGGGGCTTGGTTTGTCGTACGCTCCTTCCGCTGTTTGTACTTGACTACCGCGTGCTCCCGACGAAGAGACTCAAAGTGTTCGACTCCTTCCCGAATGCTTCTTCTTCACTTTGAGCGGTCATGGGCCAGGGATTCACAATCAGGAGCTTGTTGGCTCAGCACTCATGAGGTTTTTTCTAATTTTAATGAGGAGTAGCAGGTATTCACTGCAGAATTGTCCAACTGAGAATCAAAGGTAACTTTGCACCTCTTCAAGGTGTGCAGTTAACTGGTAGGCCCAGTGCAGTATTTCCCTTTGGTTGTTGTTATTCCACAAGGTTTATTCAATGATTCTGTGTGTGAGCCTCTTTATTTCAGTACTGCATTAATATACTCATTTATTTCCCGCATTACAACAGTAACTACACTCCAAAAGTACTTCATTGGCTATAAAGCACTTTGAGACGTCCGGTGGTCATGAAAGGCGCTATATAAATCCAAGTCTTTCATATTATTAGAAAGTTAAAGCTTTGGTTTATTGTGTAACAGATCTGAATAGATTCCGTGGTAACTCATTCACTCAATTAATTCAAAGTGATATCCATACTTTAGAACCAGAATAGTTCCAGAAAGCTTGGAGCATTTAGAGAATATGTTGAGAAAGTTAAGCCTTTCCTGAAGTGCAGGAAAAGAGATATTAAAATCAGCATTTTTAGTGTGTGAGAATGTTTGCAATTGCTTTTATTTTGTTTTTCCTGTTTGAAGTTTTCACTTTTTTGATGCGGTGCTTTTCATTGACCTCTTCAGCAAATAGCAGGAACTATCAGCATGGATGATATAAAAAAACCTGAATCTTCAAATCCACTGCCACACATCTTTTTAAAAACAAACAATTATCTTCTTTCATCCAAACCCACCCCCACCCCATCTCACCTCCAATTTTCTTTCCTGTAAAACGGATCTTTATTGGGAACGAGCTTGTCCAGTACCTCCCCATATGCAAACCTAGACAGTGAATGTCAGCAAACTGGGCAACCTGTGATGAGTTTGAACCCAAACCTGTTCACACCCAATATCCACATGCACATTCCAGCAGGGATCGCTGGAAACTGATTAGGAGTTGGAATCCTGACCGATTCTTTCCCCTTTTTCGTACCCAGTTAGACCATAGCATAATGCATTGTTTCTACCGACAGCCGAACTGAGATCAGCTAACAGCAACTTGCATTTATATAGCACTTTTAACAGAAAGAAAGTTCTTGAGATATTTAGAGAAGGAATTCCAGAGAATAGGACACAGGCGACTGAAGGCTCTGCCAATGGAGGGATGCAGAGCGAGGGTGAATGAACAGAAGGTCAAATTCCGAAGAACAGAAGATGGGGCTGGAGGAGGTTGCAGAGATAGGATAGGGTGAGGTTATCCGGGGATTTGAAGATGATTTTAAATTTCATGTTTGGGGGAATGGGTAGGCAGTGTAGGCTGGCGAGGACAGGGGTAACAGGTGAGCGTGTCAGAAGTTTGCATAAATTTAAGTTTATGAGAGCGACAGGAAGGGAGGCCAGCAAGTTAGAAGTAGTTGAGTCTGGGGTGACAAAGGGTTTCTGCAATGGATGGGCCAAGGTTGAGGGGGTTGGAGGTAACATTTTGTAATGGAAGTGATATGGAGTTAGAATCTCAGCCTCAGGACCAAATAGGAAGTCCAGAACCAGGGGTCACAGTCTAAGGGTAAGGGGTAAGCCATTTAGGACCGAGATGAGGAGAAACTTCTTCACCCAGAGAGTGGTGAACCTGTGGAATTCTCTACCAAAGAAAGTCGTTGAGGCCAGTTCGTTAGATATATTCAAAAGGGAATTAGATGTGGCCCTTACGGCTAAAGGGATCAAAGGGTATGGAGAGAAAGCAGGGATGGGGTACTGAAGTTGCATGGTCAGCCATGATCATACCGAATGGTGGTGCAGGCTCGAAGGGCCGAATGGCCTACTCCTGCACCTATTTTCTATGTTTCTATGTTTCTATGACACCAAGGTTGCAAACAATGTGGCTCAGCCTGAAACAATGGCTAGGAAGGAATTGGTGGCAAGGGAGCGGAGTTTATGGGGGGGGGGGGGGCCCAAGACAATAGTTTTGGTCTTCCAGAAATTGAACTGGAGGAAGTTATGATTTAGCCAAGTTTGAATATCTGACAAGCAGTCGGACAGCACAGAGGTGATTTAGGGGCTGATAGGAGGTGGTGGAGAGGTAGAGCTGGGCGTCATCAGCATACATGTGAAAGCTGACCCCATGCCTGCAGATGAGAATACCGCAGACCAAGGATCAAACCTGGCACCTTGTTGTCCCGGTACCATCTCAGGCAGTACATTTACCCACTGAACTATCTGGTTGACCCTTTTGTTTCCAAAAAAATGCTGTTAAAATTTATCGTTTAATTTTCTCCTCTGCGAGTTTGTCTTTGCATAACCAGTTCCATTTCCCCATCACTGTAAGCATTGGATCTGTTATGCAGTTTTGTCATGTAACCAGAGAACGCATTTTACTGAAAAATATCAACAATTATATTCTTATAATAAAAATATTTGGTCCTTCAATTTGGGGAAAATAACGCAATCATTTGGAAAGAAGAAAAACAGTATATTGTTTGGAACATTCTGTCTATGCCGCCTTATTGACGCAGTTTATTCAAAGAAGAGTTATCTTAGGCTGACAGCTTTAGAAAGGTGGATCAGAAGACTGTCTGCACTGATAAGCAACACTACAAAGTAAACGTAAAAGGAAGCACTAGGTAAAAGATGACATGAAGTACACACTATCAGCGCCCAGCAATGAAAACAATTAACATCTCTTCCCGCTGCAATGAATCAGGCCAAGAATTGCTGGAATTCCGCTTTCTGTCGCAAGGACTATGATAAAGAGCATGTTGCTAACTATCAGACCCTGGGCTCTGAAGTCTTCTTCGAAACTGGGGGTCAGCTTGCTCTCATCAAGTTGAACTTTTTCTTGTGCAGTCTCACGTATGTTTTCTTTTGACAGCACAGATCAGTGCCGGGACCCAGGCATTGAAAACGAAAGACAGAAGATCAAAGGATGCTTACCGAGGCTGGTGTGCCGCCCCATTAAAAAATACATGCAATATTGCATAAATAAACTGACTTGCTGAGTTTTATCCCTGTGGGGTGGCACTGGTAGGCAGCCTAGACCTATAAATCTGGAAAGAGCAGTATCCGGGAACAATTGCGCTCTGTATTTGTCCTACTCTGCTTTGATATGAAAGGTTACAGTGTTCAATGCAAAGCACCAACCATGTGTGCTGCAAGAATTGGTTTGTTCCAGAAATTAAGGAAAATAATGGTAATGGATTGAATTCTTGTTTTGCATCATTTAATTTGCACATTTACAAAAATAGCCACGAGACCAAACATATCTAATCTTTGCTTTTCATCTCCATTCTCAAAATAAATAAATAATTACAGTCTCGCATTTACAAAATGAAGATGAGGATTTCTGATGTTACAATTCATGTCTCCTTCACTAATCATGATACTATAAAAATAGCCTTCACTAGATTGGGTACACCTGATATCATTCTGACGTTTTCCATCGATAAATACCAACTTTGCCTACATAACACTCACTGCCCTCCAAAATTAAATCAGTACGCAAAGTGTTTTGAGACATTTTCACAACATGATAAGGTGCTTTATAAACACAAGCCTTCAATTTGTTTTGTTTCTCTTCAGATGGATGTCAGTGCCTCCAAAGGGTCGTAGAATTAATGCAGCAAAGGGAACAGGTCAAATTCATGGCAACACCACAAAAAAATTTTCGGCATTCGTTGAGCATCAGGTTAAAACCCTCTCTCTGTAATATCATCCTCACGCTAACATCCTGGGACCCCGTGTGTAATGGTTTAAGGCTTCCTCGCTATTCAAAAACCCATATAATGATAATCCGCAATATAATCGGCAGATATGACAGCATTCTACAAGGCAGACCTTGAGAGCCACCAGCCTTTTCGTTTCAAATTGATCGCGATGACCTTCCAAAGTGAAGGTGAAGCACCTCAAAGAAAAGGGATGGGTCAAATCCTTGGCTGCACCTCAAACATTTGTAATCATTACATAAAGCACCAACAAACAGGATTACGGGATTAGTCACCAACTTCAAACATGTCATTTCCGAGTCAATCTATGCTTGGGAAAGGGAAATCCATCTCATTTCAGCTGTTAACAGTTAGTGCTGTGTGTGCTAAAACACAACTGCAACCAGAGGAGTGGACGCTGAGAGTTATCCACCATGGGCTTTTAATCACAGTGAATGGTCTGTAACTAGCCTAGTATTATATAGTGGTCTTAACCTTGGTGCAAAGGGCTTCAGTAACTATACAGAGCATTATGCATGAACAGCAGTGTACAATTTGAGCTGTAAATGTGATCTGGTCCAGCCACAGGAACCACCGATGGGACTCTGCAGTCCTCCTTGAAACTGCGGCCATCAATTTATTCTTGGTTTTACAACCTGATCTCTTATTATCTAGTTGAAGAGAAGATAGCATTGAAAGCTATAGAACCTCAAAAGTAATATAGCGACAAAACTTCTGCACTGGATTCTGATTCCAATGTTTGAAGTGATCAGTCCGGAATTGCAATGGACTAAACTTCAGGAAATGTTTCAAAATGTTTGATCCACAATTGAGGTTTACGTGCAGTTGAATTTTCAGGCCATCCCATAATACACAACAACAATAACCTGTATTTATATAGCGCCTTTAACGTAGTGAAATGTCCCACGGCGCTTCACAGGAGTATTATGAGACAAATAATTTGACACCGAGCCACATAAGGAGAAATTAGAGCAGGTGACCATAAGCTTAGTCAAAGAGGTAGGTTTTAAGGAGCGTCTTGAAGGAGGAAAGAGAGGTCGAGAGGCGGAGAGGTTTAGGCAGGGAATTCCAGAGCTTAGGGCCCAAGCAACTGAAGGCAGAGCCACCAATGGTTGAGTGATTATAATCAGGGACGTTCAAGAGGGCAGAATTAGAAGAGCCCAGACATCTCGAGGGGTTGTGGGGCTGGAGGAGATTACAGAGATAGGGAGGGGCGAGGCCATGGAGGGATTTGAAAATAAGGATGAGAATTTTGAAATCGAGGCATTGCTTAACCGGGAGCCAATGTCGGTCAGCGAGCACAGGGAGTGATGCGTGAGCGGGACTTGGTGCGAGTTAGGACATGGGCAGCCAAGGTTTCGATCACTGATTTTTCACCTTTGTTACGCCAGGTTCAGAAGAGCGGCACTATACTGCCAGCCTTCCTGCCATGCGCTCCCGTTTACTGTTTCACTCAATGCTATTCGCCATCAGGTATCGGCCGGTGGTGAAGCTGGCACGTCTTGCCGCAGTTCCCAACACCCACCAAAAGGTAGGTCCCTGCTGTCACCAGAACAAGGCAAATCGGGCTGGTAGGTTTCCGAGTGCCGCCGGCAGCAGGAGAGTGCGCCTGCAAACAGTATTTCTAATGACCGTCCCTGGGGAAAAAGGTGATCATCATAGGCCATTGGTCATGGTCCTCAGCATCTCATGTGGCAAACCCATACTTTTGAGGAAGAGTCCACACCCAAAATATTAACGGTCCGCTCTCTCTCCACAGATACTGCCTAACCTATTGATTCGCAGTTTCTGTTTTTTGCACTGTTTACAAATTTCACTCACTGTCTGGGACCAAGGGATAACAGATCGCGCACTTCACACAACATCGGAGGATGCCTCCCGATCACAAAAGCACACATTGTGATTGGCTCATGGCTGCATTAAACTGCATGGTATTCTAACTTGGATATAATGCATTATCAATCAACAACAGTTCACATCTGTGTAGCATTCAAAGAAAAAAGACCAAATGAAACAGCTAATTAAGACTGTAACAAACATACTTTTTTCAACAAAATTCTGTTGAATACTAAACAAGGGCAAACTTTAAAGATCATTTCCCACCAGTTATAAAAGCTAACACAGTACTAAGGGCATTCAACGAACACAATTATACAGAGAAAGGACCCAGCCTGCAACAACAGTGTATAGTGGATGACCACCACTGTTATTATTTTGTTTGATAAGTTTCCTTTTTTCTGAATGGGTAAGGTTTTTTTTTATTAGTCACGGCCCTTTAAAAAGGGGGCACATTTATTTGTTTTTTAGTTGATGGGTTGCCCCAACGTCTCCTTATTGATTATTTTAGAAAGGTAATAGAGAACGCAGAAAGGACTCGGAAGCATTTCCAGAGTTAGATCCTGAAGCAGCAACTCCAGCCACAGCAATGAACAGAGTGGCTCTGCTGCTGTCAGTGGTTTGGACAACCATCTCATGATGTACTTTCACCGCACTGCCAAAGGCACCCTTTAGAGCTGGCCCGACAGCACGAACAGCTACTGCTATCTGCTGTCTTACCCAGTCGTTTTCACATCACTGCTCTGTACAAACCTTCCCCAACTATAGGTACAAGTGCAGAAACCGGAAATAAAAGTCATAATCATAACTTCTGAACAATTGGAGTGTGATATGAAATCCACCCTACGGTGTAAGTGCCAAACTCTACAGGACCAGCAGCTTAGGCAAAAAGAACCAGTTCTGCATCATAGAAAGGTAACAAAAGAAAAGTTCACAGTTTGATTAGTGTACACTCCACTGTTACCTTAATAATTATGGTAATAAGGGCTCTACTCGGAACTCCTACATGGCAGGCGAGCCCAAGGTGGGTAGAGGAAACGTTACAGGGACACCCTCAAAGCCTCCCTGATAAAGTGCAACATCCCCACTGACACCTGGGAATCCCTGGCCAAAGACCTCCCTAAGTGGAGGAAATGCATCCGGGAGGATGCTGAGCACCTCGAGTCTCATCGCCGAGAGCATGCAGAAATCAAGCGCAGGCAGCGGAAAGAGCGTGCGGCAAACCTGTCCCTCAATGACTATCTGTCCCACCTGTGACAGGGACTGTTCAGCCACCTAAGGACTCATTTTAAGAGTGGAGGCAAGTCTTCCTCGATTCCGAGGGACTGCCTATGAATGAATGACTCCACTTTAACTATATAGCTTGCCTAAAGGTGTCATTGTTCCTTGTCCCGTTCAGTCAGAGCTTGCTCTGTATAGTGCATTATAATAAGGGTAATTTTTGTCTTACGCTATGGGTTGCAGTCAGAAACACAATGCACTATGTAGATTAATGGCTCTATTGTTACCTCTTGTAAATACTAATCTGTCAATTGTGTATCTAAACAGGTCACTTTAACATCTCATTATTCACTAACTTGAGGCTCACCACTGGGAATGTCATGCCTGTGGTTTTCTGAGATATACTGTGACTGCAAATAGGAAACGCAGTTTTTCTAAATAACTCTGTTTGATCGAAAGTACCCGCTACTTTAAAGGTATTTTTACATTACAAGAGTGCAGTCGACTGCAGATGAAAATCTACATTTTCTGCTCCCTGAGAGAGCAGAATCTGTATGATCTGCTCCCTTATGGAGAAAAGTAAATGTGGAGAGCTAGCTCACATCTTCCTCTCACGGTCTCCATATTAACAATGCAGCCCAGCAGGCCCACAGATGGGAGAGCATAAGAACATAAGAACATAAGAACATAAGAATTAGGAACAAGAGTAGGCCATACGACCCCTCGAGCCTGCTCCACCATTCAATAAGATCATGGCTGAACTGATCATGGACTCAGCTCCACTTCCCTGCCCGCTCCCCATAACCCCTTATCGTTTAAGAAACTGTCTATTTCTGTCTTAAATTTATTCAATGTCCCAGCTTCCACAGCTCTCTGAGGCAGCGAATTCCACAGATTTGCAACCCTCTAAGAGAAGAAATTTCTCCTCATCTCAGTTTTAAATGGGCGGCCCCTTATTCTAAGATCATGCCCCCTAGTTCTAGTCTTCCCATCAGTGGAAACATCCTCTCTGCAACCACCTTGTCAAGCCCCCTCATTATCCTATACGTTTCGATAAGATCACCTCTCATTCTTCTGAATTCCAATGAGTAGAGGCCCAACCTACTCAACCTTTCCTCATGTCAACCCCCCTCATCTCCAGAATCAACTTAGTGAACCTTCTCTGAACTGCCTCCAAAGCAAGTATATCCTTTCGTAAATATGGAAACCAAAACTGCACGCAGTACTCCAGGTGTGGCCTCACCAATACCCTGTATAGCTGGAGCAAGACTTCCCAGCTTTTATATTCCATCCCCTTTATAATAAAGGCCAAGATTCCATTGGCCTTCCTGATCACTTGCTGTACTTGCATACTATCCTTTTGTGTTTCATGCACAAGTACCCCTAGGTCCCGCTGTACTGTAGCACTTTGCAATCTTTCTCCATTTAAATAATAACTTGTTCTTTGATTTTTCCTGCCAAAGTGCATGACCTCACACTTTCCAACATTATACTCCATCTGCTAAATTTTTGTCCACTCACTTAGCCTGTATATGTCCTTTTGCAGATTTTTTGTGTCCCCCTCACATATTGCTTTTCCTCCCATCTTTGTATCATCAGCAAACTTGGCTACGTTACACTCAGTCCCTTCTTCCAAGTCGTTAATAGAGATTGTAAATAGTTGAGGTCCCAGCACTGATCCCTGCGGCACCCCACAGGTTACTGGTTGCCAACCAGAGAATGAACCATTTATCCCGACACTCTGTACTCTGTTAGTTCGCCGATCCTCTATCCATGCTAATATATTACCCCCAACCCCGTGAACTTTTATCTTCTGCAGTAACCTTTTAAGTGGCACCTTGTCAAATGCATGGAGGCCACTCTCCTGAAACAGGATCCCAGAACTCAATTTTATTTTAAAGCACAAATGTAAAAGCATCTTTTGTCTGCACACCATGAATTATGTAAAAAATTTGAGAACAAATCACTTATATACTTAAAGGGGCGTGGTCCTGATAAAAAAAGCATTTGCCAGTTCTGATGAAAGGTCATCGACCTGAAATGTTATCTCTGTTTCTCTCTCTTCACAGACGCTGCGTGATCTGCTGAATATTCCCAGCATTTTCTGTTTTTAATGCCAGAACTTTTGTTGCATGGCGGTAGAGAAGCAATTTTTGTCGCACTGACATCACTTGTCAGTAATGTAATGATGACATTTGATGCAATTTACCTCACTGCAGTGTGTTTCTCAACAGACCGAGAATGACACACTTTTACCAATATAGTGCACCCGTATAGAAATGTGCTGAAATGGAATCTGCTAATAACTATCCTGGTTCACTGTCTTTTGTTACTATGTTCAGAGCACACTGATATCCATAGCAACTCAGGCTCGTGGTAGGCCCTGAATGAACTCAAAGCTCAGACTGGGGACATACGTTCTTCATGCCAGCCAGTCTTTTGTGTTTCTTAGCAGAAGTGAAACTGTTCTAATTATAGACTGAATTCATCTACACAAAAGGGTGTGGTTACGAACAAATTTCAGAAAGCTCAGTTGCTCTGCTGGTTAATATTACCTGGACCAGGGTTAGTGAACAAAGAAAATTCTTAGCCGAGCATGGAAGCTGTTTATGCCCATTACTGAGTTCTATTGACTGGCTCCAGGTTTCACTCTCGTTATGCAGATGTTCAGTTAGACACGAGTGCACTGACCTCCAAGTCCCCACAGACGCAATCCTTGTTGCTGGGAGAATACGGGAAATAAAAGGAGAGGCTTTCTCTAGTGTCAGACCAATTCCACATGTTTACATTGACATGATATTTTATTTTTTGATACCAATTCATTAGTATGGTACGCACAGCCATGGAAAATAATTTTAAAACAATTATCATGTCAAATTGGGAGAGAGGGGACAGTAGGAAAGATCTAGCTCACTCTCAAGTAGACCTGTATTAATCAATTTGGTTATCTTTTAATCAGAGTGAAGGCTAGATGCATGTACTCAGTGTGATCCTGAACAGACTAGTATGGTCCATCCCAAATTTGATTCTTGGTCTATCGTGAATTAGCTGATTTCAGTTGAGACAGATAGTAGGGCCGATATAATTGGCTTCAGCTCTCCTGGGTGGAAACGGGAGGAGGAGGAGAAGGAAGAGGAGGAATCAGCCCAGGTTTCCATTCCTGATTTCTGGTCAGTGACCTCTGTTGAAAAGTGCGCGTGAGTGAGGACAGGATCAGGCTTAGCGGATACTCTGTCCGCAATCAAATAACCTGTCAACACTCACCACCTGAGCTCACACATAAAGATTGACCATTTGGACACGGTGCTAGAGGGCATCTGATGTGTGGGGTACCTTAATGCAACAGTCTGCACTTTTATGATTAAGGGAGGAGGGGAGAAAATTGGAAAAAAGTCAAGAATCAAAATGGTCAGAATGTCAATATTAAAGCATTTTAGTTCATATTTTCCAATCGAAAGTTAAATGTGGTTCGAGCTTAACGGAATGTTTTTATTTTGTATACGTGTCTATATTTCAACTTTTTTTAAACAATCTGTAAATATTAGGTGGTACAGAAGATGAATAGGTTAATGCTATTACATTTATAGTGGACAGTTGTGGCTGAATGAATCACAACTATTAAAACTAGGCACAAGTGTAAGTTCTTAGCATTAAAGGCATCACCCTGTGATTTATTGGTTCAAGTCAAAAAGAATTACAGTCCATAATTCAGGTCTACATCTGTACCTAATTCAAACAAAGCTATACTACTAAATTTAAATTCATAGTTTTATAAATACAAATGACAGGACCTTATAAATACAAGGAACTGCCTGAGAGACATAATTTAACTTTAAATGGCTTAAACTCTTGAATTGTTAGACGTTAAGGCTTATTTTTCTAATAATAGGGATTTATGCATTGGATAAAATGTCTCCAAAAGCAGCTGGTTGCTGCCATGGTGATCTGCCTCTTGGTTCCTATAAACGATTTTATTTCTTCCCATATAAGAAGCTAGTGACATAAACATCAACACAGATGCTCCATGAGAAGGAGCCTGGATTTCGCAAGCACTTGATCATCCAGGAATGCGCCAACTACTTAAGATAATCCAGTGCCAGCTCACTTTGTGCACCGCACTCCCCTCGGGGAGTGGCCATATTCAGGCCTGCTCCTCATTTTTCACTTTTCGCTCCCTGCACCTTAAGACGTTAGACTGCAGGAACAGAACCAAGTAATGCATGGCTAGGATGGCTTTTCTCAAACATAACAAAGCCCAGAAACAATTAACCCTCTGACCTCCGGAGCCATTCCAGATGAATAAAAGTCTACAATTGTACAGTGAGGTATTTTCAGACAGTTTTCAATCGTATCCCCTGTCAATTACCACTTTTTCCCCTCCAATCTTCTCTCCAGAGGACACTGAGCCAAGCTAGGATGCTGCTTCAGGAGTAGTGGCAATTCTCCATTACCTCACCCTGGGGAGGTGGGGTGGGGGGGGGGGGCGGTTGGGAGGAGGAGGGCGGTGCTCATTACTTTTTTTATAATTCATTCATGGGATGTGAGCATTTCTATTGCCCATCCCTAATTGCCCTTGAAAAGGTGGTGGTGAACCGCCTTCTTGAACCACTGTAATCCGTGTGATAAAGATACTCCCACAGTGCTGTTAGGGAGGGTATTCCAGGATTTTGACCCAGCAACGATGAAGGAACGGTGATACATTTCCAAGTCAGGATGGTGTGTGACTTGGAGGAGAACTTGCAGGTGGTGGTGTTCCCATGCGCCTGCTGCCCTTGTCCTTCTAGACGGCAGAGGTCGCGGGTTTTGGAGGTGCTGCCGAAGAAGCCTTGGCGAGTTGCTGCAGTGCGTCTTGTAGCTGGTACACACTGCAGCCACTGTACGCCCATGGTGGTACAGTAAATTTACAAAACCTCACAGTTTTGATGAGTAGGGATTTAGCAGTGGAGTGACACTTATGTTCAAGTCACATCATGGTCAAATTCGAATTCAAACCTGGTAGAGAAGCTCAGTGCTGCAGCTGCTGATTTCATGCCAAAAGGAATCTTAGACCTGAAGTCAATTGGACACCACCTTTGCCTTGCTTGCACATTTTAAAGGGCAGCGCTGCAAATCAGCCCTTTGGCATCTGCCATGTTGGGAGTTCGGCTGTTATGTGTATGGTATTGGATTTAGCTGATCTTCCGTTCTCACTTTTGTATTCTTTAGTTAGCACTTACAAGTCTAAAACCAGTTTTTTGTTCAACTGATCATTCATCCTTTGTGTTGCATAATAATTACTAGGTAGGTTTATAAGCCCTTGTCCTTGTTAAATTCTGTTTGCATCCATTGTTTTCTTAAGTATTCATGTTCAGTATAATTTTAAGCAAAAGGCACCAACATAAATTGCCTATTATAATAGTCTGAGTTATATCACAGTGAGGAATAGGTTATGTGAGGAACCTTCGATGACAGTGAACCTAAATCAAGAGATATCTGGCCCAGAAAACTCACAGGGTTATAGGGTAACGTCTACTGCTGACTACAACGTTCGCGGAGTCAGGGATAGGTTCTCTAAGTGCGGGCTTTCGGTGGTGTGGGGGGCACATCTGCAGCTGGCTTGGGGAGAGTTGGGAGGAGGGGCTTGGCCCCTCCAACAGAAAGCTGTAGATTGTGTCCCCAGCAGCCTCATTGTGGCTCGGGAGTCGCTTTAACCTTTCTTTAAAAATTCCCCCCCCCCCTCCTCCCTCTGATCCTCACTGGTGGGGCCCACTTCCTAGTGTGCCTCATTTAACTCCGCATTTGAGGTCACTTGAAGTCAAGAAAACACCAACTCCTAGCATAGGGAGGCCCTGCCTTCAGCCCTCCCTCTCCCCGACCTCGATGCAAATGGTCTTGTTTGGGGGCAACCCCAAACAAGGTCACAGAAACTCCATCACTAGTCCATGAGCTGGAATATCCCATTCTGGCAGAGCCTGTGCCCATTCTTGCTGGAATCCTGCTGCAGTTATGGTAGAAGTCGGCCTGAACAGCTGAGGAATTTACATCCCGCCCAATTATTGTTCCCCTTGAAGTCAACAGCTTTTCGTCTAGTGATAAAAATTAAAATTACCCCCCCCCCCCCCCCCATATATCATATATCAAACATACAAGGTTAAGTTTCTGATCAAAGAGAGCACAGGCACACCTATGGAATTCAAGGATGGAAAATATTCTTTGGGGCAAAGCCTAAATTGTAACTCTCTGGTATCTCAATTAAGCGGCTAATTTTCACGTGTGAATCTAGACAGTAAGAATTAGGAGGCTGATTGACAATAGATGGTCAATTCTGTCCTTGTCCATTGTCCACACATGAGCAGTTACCAGCAGTTGTCACTGGACAGCTATCGGGAGCATGATCTCTACATACTAACAGGAACTACGCTTCAATAAGTAATTCATGGATTGTGAAGCATTTTAGGCCATTGTGAGGATGTGAAAGCTGTTATATAAATGCTTGACCTTTCTTCCTAGCCGATTTTTTTCCCCCTTGCAAATCCATGGACATGGAGGCTGACCATAGCCCACCTATCGGCACCTAGCTGATTTCAGCAAACTCAGAATAGTCCAGGGATCAAACCTAGGACCTTAATGCTCTGAGTGGCTCAGTTTCACGATAAGCAGTGTATTTACTATCTGAGCTTTGAAGGAGCTATTCGTCTTTGTCTTTTGTGTTGCTCTTGTCATCTTGAAAGGGTTAAACTTCAGCTTTATGAGCTGAACTATATCCAAACACTGGGAATTCACTGTAGAACGCAGTCTTCCAAATAACTTGAAAACTGCAAATGAGTGGAATGAAAACAATAGCTCATCCCTTGTCAGTATTTACATTTTCCCAAGGTCCTCATGGCATACCATGCAGTCCCTCAAAGAGCCTGGCTCAGAACTGGTAAGCCCAAGGAAAAGGCTGCTTTTGGAATGCATTCAAGACTTTACAATATCCCACCAGACTGCCACTGGCAGCACAGAAGAAAAGGAAGAAACAAATGATTTTGTTGCTACATTATACCCAGGACTCAATCATCATTAGCCGGTATTCAGAGAGGATCGAGAGAGCAGACTGTTACAGATAATTATTTACAATGATCCATTTTAATCCATCATTGCCATATACACGACATGATACACCAGAAATAAACAGCAACTCATCTGACTCATTAAGACTTTATCGAGAGCTCCCCTGTTGGCTCAGTGTGTTTCAGCAATGCCTAGCCAAGACATATAAACTAGTAGAATCCCAGGTTCAATTGCATGGGTGCTGAGGGGGGGGGGGGGTTGGGGGGTGGCCGGGGCACTACAGTTGGTCTTGCTTTCCCCTATGTTAGGGAGGTGGGGTGGTGGAACAGATTAGCCAGAATTTCTGCTCCTGAATATTTTCCTGCGACTCCTGCTGGAATGTGCACATATATGGATTCCAGGTCACGTCCACACAGTTGAACAGAACGCCAATAGCTCGCACTCAAAATTCATGCATGAATAATGCTCAAGGTGGTGGAAGGCAACTGACTCATGTCGAACCTCATTTCGGGGCGGTAATGGCAGCAGGGCAATAAAGTTTGCGCCTGGGAAAATTTTGCGCCTCAATCAGCAAAATTGGGCAGCTGGGCCCCGAGAGTGGGACAGAGCGCTAAGGGAGCCGTTGCATACCTCTCTTAGGGCACTAGACCGGCTGAGCATGTGAAAATCCTGAGTTGAACAGCCGGCCTCGGAGCACTCTAAGAGAGGCCCGGGGAGAAAAAAGAAACATGAAAAAACACCACCAAAAACATTCCCAATAAATAACTCATGCCACCACAGCATGAATGGCAAAAAAAAACCATTCACACTTACCTGAGGTGGACATTACAGACCTCACTGCAGCCGCTACAGGTCGGACCGCCCGCTTTCACAGGCGGTCCCAGCAGGGGGGCGCTCTACAGAGTGCTATGGGTCAGGCGGGAGCCAGAAATCGAGCCAGTGTCACGCCCAGGGGCGTTGCATGCCTGCTCGCCTCTTCCGGGTGGTAATGCTCTGCACCCCGCCAAAACCGGCCCCGAAAATCCCGGCAGGGCGCTGGACACTGGCCGCCGACTTGGAACAGTTTACCATCGCCATTGCCGCCCCGCCGGGGTGAAATCAGAGGCGGCAACGAGCCCAAAATCCAGCCCGAAGAGTTTCCACTTTGGGCACAATCAGTGATCCGACCCCAAATTGCGCTGAAAATTGCACTATTTTTCTGCTCAAACATATTTGCACATCACCGAATGTAAAATCTTTCATGAACCAGCGCAGTTGATCAAGGTGACATATCAGAAAATGGGAGAGTGGAACCAAGTCAATCTGCTGTATCAGATTCAGTAATCTGATACCTGGGCTGGACAGGACCACAGTACAGTTGATGTTTAACCAGCCAACCCAGCTTACTAATGGGACCCAGAGGGTCAGGTCTGTCGCTGGCATCCTTTCCTCGCAGTTCAGATAATCTTGCAAGCCAATGGCCTAGCTGGCCAAGCAGCAGAGACTGTGCTGGTAAGTTGCATGGTTTTAACTGGCTAAGCTGCAACATTAGGCTCTTAGCCTTGACTCTTGCCAATCAGCAGCTTGGTTCTCTGGGCTTGGATAAGTGATAGGCATTCCTACAGGGGGAGGGCGTGCATTCCATATCACACAAGTAGAAACTATATTTACATGTATTTCCCAGCAGATTGGTTTGGGGGCTCTTCAACATGCATTTACATGGGCCCCTGGTCAGGCATGAAATGTACCCACTTTGCAATATAATTCTCATTTTAAGGGTAATGAAACTACTAAAAAGGGGTAAGCTTTACAGCAGGACTCTGCTTGATCAGTTCAGTTTGCCATCACTACTGAGCAGGATAATTCAGGTGCCTGACATAAGTGACCTCAGAGACCTATGGGAAGATGAACAAGTAGCAAATGTGGATTCCCTCAACGGCTCAGCGGGTTAATGTTCAACAGGTAAACCACTGAGCTCAATAACCAGGAAAGTGTCCAATTCTATTCCTGATCTGTACAGATCACAAACAGGCTGGTGGGGGTGGGGGGTGTGTGGCCCAATTGTCTGCCGGCCAAAAAGAATGTTTCACCTCTACTTGCTGTCCATTGCCCCTTATTACCACACGACCAAGTGCAATGTCACCAACACTCACTGCCCAGCTTTTTAGGGGATCATTTTAAACTCAACCTGCCAGATGGGAAATAGGCAGATTCAGTATGGACTCTCCATTTTGCTCTCCATTGAGTTTTGGGGAGGGGGGGAGGTGGAAAGAGGTGTAAAACTGGCAGCTGATACAAACCTACCCATTTCTCGAAGGGCAGGTTAGGTTAAAATTACCCCTATAAGTTTGAGTGACATTTTGATGGTTTATCACCATCAGCTGGAAAACTGTACTCCAAAACAAGTCACCCACCTTTAGGATAGGTGGGGCAACGGGAGAAAACTGAGGCAAAAGTTAGAGGACAAATTTTTAAAAAGCTAAGACCCGTGCACAGTGATTAGCACGCTCGAAGAGTAATTTACCACTGGACTGTAATTCTCCTTTAAATATATTGTTTGTGATACCACAAAGCACAAAGCAGGTCATACTGTCCCAGATCAACAAATTATAAAACATAAAGTAAATATTTATAAAAGATGCCAGGACATGTGATATATGTCTTGCTATCATAATGGGGGAGGGGGAAAGAGGACTGTGTGAATCTCTCATTTCATTGACCTAGAACAGTATGTGATGCTTCATAGCCCCACATAACAAACATATTTAAAGCAGCTATGATCAAATGTGTGCTTAGCGGGAGTTGTAGCATGAAAATAACAGCGTTCGAATAAATCCAGCAGTCAAGTGGTTAAGATATGCTTGAAAGGTTGCAGTTTAAAGGCACACCGTCTTTGTGGCATGGGAAGGAGTTTGTTGAAATAGCCATTCATCATTTTTGTCCAAATCACACTTTTGTGGTGCAATTATACATTTTGACATGATTTATATCTTTGAGTCACAATGTTTGGCAATACAGGAGAAAAGTTTGCCTAATGCTTTTTAATAGAGTAGGTGCCCCTTTAATCTGAACGCTTAACAAAATAACTTTCAAAATTCACAATATGTGCCTGATGTGTCATGATAGTTTTGAAGTTATTAGTCTAATATAATGTTCAAGTATAGAATGGAACACACCTACAGGACAATGCGGCCGACTCTGCAATCAGCCCGACAATGGCGGCAACGGGTTCGGCGGGGCTGCCAACAGGCAACCCGGCAGCCCCTAGTGGGTGCTAGCCCGCTGGCCCGGCCGAAGCCCTCCCTTCTTATATCAGTCAGTAACTTTTAACATTGTTGTTGCCAATTTAAGGGTATCTAAGGGTTAAGTCATGGCAGGAGAGCTCGGTCGGGTGTTATGCTCCTCCTGTACCATGTGGGAACTCAGGGACACTTCCGGTGTCCCTGACGACTACGCGTGCAGGAAGTGTATCCACCTCCAGCTCCTGACGGACCGCGTTGCGGAATTGGAGCTGAGGGTGGATTCACTCTGGAGCATCCACGATGCTGAGAATGACGTGACTATCACGTGTAGTGAGTTGGTCTTACCGCAGGTGAAGGGTCCACAGCCAGATAGGGAATGGAAGACCAGCAGGAAGAGTAGTGCAAGGAAGGTAGTGCAGGGGTCCCCTGTGGTCATCCCCCTGCAAAACAGATACACTGTTTTGAGTACTGTTGAGGGGGATGACTCATCAGGGGAGGGCAGCAGCAGCCAAGTTCATGACACCATGGCTGGCTCTGCTGCACAGGAGGGCAAGAAAAAGAGTGGGACAGCAATAGTGATAGGGGATTCAATGGTGAGGGGAATAGATAGGCGTTTCTGCGGCCGCGACCGAGACTCCAGGATGGTATGTTGCCTCCCTGGTGCAAGGGTCAAGGATGTCTCGGAGCGGGTGCACGACATTCTGAAATGGGAGGGAGAACAGCCAGTTGTTGTGGTGCACATTGGTACCAACGACATAGGTAAAAAAAAGGGATGAGGTCCTACGAAACGAATTTAAGGAGCTAGGAGCTAAATTAAAAAGTAGGACCTCAAAAGTAGTAATCTCGGGATTGCTACCAGTGCCACGTGATAGTCAGAGTAGGAATCACAGGATAGCGCAGATGAATACATGGCTTGAGCAGTGGTGCAACAGGGAGGGATTCAAATTCCTGGGGCATTGGGACCGGTTCTGGGGGAGGTGGGACCAGTACAAACCGGACGGTCTGCACCTGGGCAGGACTGGAACCAATGTCCGAGGGGGAGTGTTTGCTAGTGCTGTTGGGGAGGATTTAAACTAATATGGCAGGGGGATGGGAACCAATGCAGGGAGACAGAGGGAAACAAAAAGGAGACAAAAGCAAAAGACAGAAAGGAGATGAGGAAAAGTGGAGGGCGGAGAAACCCAAGGCAAAGAACAAAAAGGGCCACTGTACAGCAAAATTCTAAAAGGACAAAGGGTGTTAAAAAAACAAGCTGAAGGCTTTGTGTCTTAATGCAAGGAGTATCCGCAATAAGGTGGATGAATTAATTGTGCAAATAGATGTTAATAAATATGATGTGATTGGGATTACGGAGACGTGGCTCCAGGATGATCAGGGCTGGGAACTCAACATTCAGGGGTATTCAACATTCAGGAAGGATAGAATAAAAGGAAAAGGAGGTGGGGTAGCATTGTTGGTTAAAGAGGAGATTAATGCAATAGTTAGGAAAGACATTAGCTTGGATGATGTGGAATCTATATGGGTAGAGCTGTAGAACACCAAAGGGCAAAAAACATTCGTAGGAGTTGTGTACAGACCTCCAAACAGTAATAGGGATGTTGGGGAGGGCATCAATCAGGAAATTAGGGGAGCATGCAATAAAGGTGTAGCAGTTATAATGGGTGACTTTAATATGCACATAGGTTGGGCTAGCCAAACTGGAAGCAATACGGTGGAGGAGGATTTCCTGGAGTGCATAAGGGATGGTTTTCTAGACCAATATATTGAGGAACCAACTAGGGGGGAGGCCATCTTAGACTGGGTGTTGTGTAATGAGAGAGGATTAATTAGCAATCTCATTGTGCGAGGCCCCTTGGGGAAGAGTGACCATAACATGGTGGAATTCTGCATTAGGATGGAGAATGAAACAGTTAATTCAGAGACCATGGTCCAGAACTTAAAGAAGGGTAACTTTGAAGGTATGAGGCGTGAATTGGCTAGGATAGATTGGCGAATGATACTTAGGGGGTTGACTGTGGATGGGCAATGGCAGACATTTAGAGACCGCATGGATGAATTACAACAATTGTACATTCCTGTCTGGCGTAAAAAATAAAAAAGGGAAGGTGGCTCAACCGTGGCTATCAAGGGAAATCAGGGATAGTATTAAAGCCAAGGAAGTGGCATACAAATTGGCCAGAAATAGCAGCGAACCTGGGGACTGGGAGAAATTTAGAACTCAGCAAAGGAGGACAAAGGGTTTGATTAGGGCAGGGAAAATGGAGTACGAGAAGAAGCTTGCAGGGAACATTAAGGTGGATTGCAAAAGTTTCTATAGGTATGTAAAGAGAAAAAGGTTAGTAAAGACAAATGTAGGTCCCCTGCAGTCAGAATCAGGGGAAGTCATAACGGGGAACAAAGAAATGGCAGACCAATTGAACAAGTACTTTGGTTCGGTATTCACTAAGGAGGATACAAACAACCTTCCGGATATAAAAGGGGTCAGAGGGTCTAGTAAGGAGGGGGAACTGAAGGAAATCTTTATTAGTCGGGAAATTGTGTTGGGGAAATTGATGGGATTGAAGGCCGATAAATCCCCAGGGCCTGATGGACTGCATCCCAGAGTACTTAAGGAGGTGGCCTTGGAAATAGCGGATGCATTGACAGTCATTTTCCAACATTCCATTGACTCTGGATCAGTTCCTATGGAGTGGAGGGTAGCCAATGTAATCCCACTTTTTAAAAAAGGAGGGTGAGAGAAAACAGGGAATTATAGACCGGTCAGCCTGACCTCAGTAGTGGGTAAAATGATGGAATCAATTATTAAGGATGTCATAGCAGTGCATCTGGAAAATGGTGACATGATAGGTCCAAGTCAGCATGGATTTGTGAAAGGGAAATCATGCTTGACAAATCTTCTGGAAGTTTTTGAGGATGTTTCCAGTAAAGTGGACAAAGGAGAACCAGTTGATGTGGTATATTTGGACTTTCAGAAGGCTTTCGACAAGGTCTCACACAAGAGATTAATGTGCAAAGTTAAAGCACATGGGATTGGGGGTAGTGTGCTGACGTGGATTGAGAACTGGTTGTCAGACAGGAAGCAAAGAGTAGGAGTAAACGGGTACTTTTCAGAATGGCAGGCAGTGACTAGTGGGGTGCCGCAAGGTTCTGTGCTGGGGCCCCAGCTGTTTACATTGTACATTAATGATTTAGACGAGGGAATTAAATGCAGTATCTCCAAATTTGCGGATGACACTAAGTTGGGTGGCAGTGTGAGCTGCGAGGAGGATGCTATGAGGCTGCAGAGTGACTTGGATAGGTTAGGTGAGTGGGCAAATGCATGGCAGATGAAGTATAATGTGGATAAATGTGAGGTTATCCACTTTGGTGGTAAAAACAGAGAGACAGACTATTATCTGAATGGTGACAGATTAGGAAAAGGAAAGGTGCAACGAGACCTGGGTGTCATGGTACATCAGTCATTGAAGGTTAGCATGCAGGTACAGCAGACGGTTAAGAAAGCAAATGGCATGTTGGCCTTCATAGCGAGGGGATTTGAATACAGGGGCAGGGAGGTGTTGCTACAGTTGTACAGGGCCTTGGTGAGGCCACACCTGGAGTATTGTGTACAGTTTTGGTCTCCTAACTTGAGGAAGGACATTCTTGCTATTGAGGGAGTGCAGCAAAGATTCACCAGACTGATTCCCGGGATGGCGGGACTGACCTATCAAGAAAGACTGGATCAACTGGGCTTGTATTCACTGGAGTTCAGAAGAATGAGAGGGGACCTCATAGAAACGTTTAAAATTCTGACGGGTTTAGACAGGTTAGATGCAGGAAGAATGTTCCCAATGTTGGGGAAGTCCAGAACCAGGGGTCACAGTCTGAGGATAAGGGGTAAGCCATTTAGGACCGAGATGAGGAGAAACTTCTTCACCTAGAGAGTGGTGAACCTGTGGAATTCTCTACCACAGAAAGTAGTTGAGGCCAATTCACTAAATATATTCAAAAGGGAGTTAGATGAAGTCCTTACTACTCGGGGGATCAAGGGTTATGGCAAGAAAGCAGGAAGGGGGTACTGAAGTTTCATGTTCAGCCATGAACTCATTGAATGGCGGTGCAGGCTAGAAGGGCTGAATGGCCTACTCCTGCACCTATTTTCTATGTTTCTATGTTTCTATGGTGGCCCAGTGGGTGCCAAGTAAGCCTCGCAGTGTCCCCTCCCCTTTAAGTGAAGGGGAGGGACGTTGCTAAGCATCAGCGCGATGGTGCTGCGTCATGTTGATGTGCTCAGCGCGGCGCTGATGACACCGCCCGCCTTCCACCCCCCTCCCGACTGCTTGGGCCCCTCTGCCGTCCCAAACACCGCCCCAAAGCTTTTTCAGAAGAGGACAATTTCCCTCTATTCCTAAACCCCATCGATTGGGGCGGTAATTCAACAAATAATTCTAATTACCCGCCCCAAACGGTGCGGAGGGTAATCTCGGCCCCTTAGTCTTTACTACAATTCTTGTGTGTAATTTAACACATTTTGAATGTTATAGAAAATGGTGAAACATTAATCAATAATTTAATAAGGATAATAAATCTCATTTGAAGACTGGGGTCAGGAGAGTAGATGAAACATTTAGAGTTAACTGGCTCTGGAGATAGGCTTTACCACAAGAAGGCTGCTAGTTGAGATACCAATCTGTTAGGAGTCTGAACAGTCTGGGAAGTAGGTTGAAGCAGATTGGAAGAGAAGCAGAATCACATCAGGAGGTTAAAGTAGCCATGGGAGCGAATTAAGAGTATGTCAAATGGTCAAATTGGCCAATAAGGTCTTGACAGAGCTACAAGTCAAGTGCCTGCAAGATGGTGGAAGAGAAGTAAGTGGTCCTTTGATAGTAAACTTGAATAGAATTGTTTAGCATCAGTAAAAACATTTGTGCTTTGTTAGAATTTTTGATGTAATGCATTAGGAGATTGTACCAAGCTCATTAAAATGAAGAGGTTGCTCAGAATATGGCATATGCTTGGTTGGGGAAGCAACAAACATTTTTTTTTAAAACTTTTCCACAAAAGAATAAATTTGTCTGCAAACTTAAATTGTTCTGTATTCGAAACAACTGGTACTTGCCCAAGCCTGAAAGATAGGCAGGTAAGTCAAATCCCAAAGGAACCACTGAGAATGTTACAGCTTGTTAATGCATTAGCACTAAGAGAACCTTTGCCAACACTGGCAACAGACTGAAAGGGGTGATCCCTCATAAAACAGTAAGGAACTGACTGGATGATTCACTGTAAATCCCTCATTTCCGAAGGAACTGTCGAACAGATGGAAAAATGGTTTGTCCATGAACCATTCCAGCTCTTTGTTTGATTTAAATGTTAGTATCATCATTAGCTCCACTGCACATGCTTAGCCAAAGCACAGTAAAGTGCCAATGGACTCCTGTAAAATCACATAATGCTTAAGTCACTCTGAGGCTTCAGTTCTTTCAGTAGATTTCTGGTATTTCTGTACGTTTCATAGAACGGCCAAAATTTCAAATGAAAATAAAGCAACATGAACTCATGGCAAATGCCAAAATTTAATCTGTTGTGCATTATTTAAGGAAGGAAAGGCATCTTTTAAGCTCATTACTTTCAGATATGTTCCAATAATGTGTACCAGGCAGCTGATCATGTTCAGTGGCTACAGTGTTTTAACTTGCCTTCCAGTTTGGCCAGAGAGGTTAAACGCCTGCTATTTGAGATTTCTGTGGGACTTTAACTATCCTCATGACGGTACTATTCTTTGTGTGACTCAAAATCAAGTGAATTGCAACCTGTGATATCTTCACAGAGCACAGCACACACAGCTTCCTAACATGGCAGGCAGCTCTCTCGGAAGTCTCCGGAAATCTGCCTGGTTCTGTTTATTATTAACCCTGCACTTGCAGTACACAATACGTCCACATCCACAATGTGGAGCTACAAACATTACAAGCTTACAGACATTACACAACCTATCAGTCAATGCTATTTAAGTACTAAGTGCTCACTCTGAGATACACAGCCATAGCCACTGACACAACCCAGCACCTGCTGTAGCCACTGAAAATGTCTGGGTTCTCCTGATGGCCTTGTTGCTAACTAATATCATCTCGGTCCTCGGTGTGATCTCCCATCTGAGCAGATTAGCTGATCCCAGTGGCGTGGCCGAAGGAGCACTACAGTAAAGCCAGCCTGGGCCGCAGCCACTCCAGCACCCCTTTGCCCGCCCCTCCCCCGGAAAGCTACCTTCCTCCAGCTGAGAGAGCAGCCGAATATTGCAGCGGTCCGGAATTGGCGGGCTTCCCGGGGCATTGGGTTTCCGTCCGCAGGCTGCCAGTCCGATGCAAAATGGAGCAGGCCTACCAGCCCTCCCACCCTGGGTTCCCCTCTGAGGTAAAAATCCATCGCAAAGGGATGCAGACAATTAAAGGGAAGCGTCAAACTAGGGGGGGACAAAAGTCCTTACTCAAAAGGCATTTGCACCATTGACATCCTTTGAAGAGGGGGAGGATGAAGAAGTGACATGCAAAAGTGAAGTGCAAAGAAAACCAAGGTGCAGGCATAAGTCTGCAAGCAAACGATACTTGTCCACCTGTTAGATCGCGACATGAGACGGTTGTGAGAAGGATGGCTCTGGTTGCACCATCGCCATCGGTCAACATTGCAGCATGCCTGCGAGTAGGTGGAGATAGGTACCGCCACTGGCTATGCGAATCATATGCTCCATGGCAACGGCAGGTGTGCTAAAGGCAGATGGCACAGCTCTGCTGATGACAGTTCCCCACAGTCAACGCCAGATGGGTGACTTCACATATGGTTGCGGCTACCTTGGCAGATATGGACAATCATGCAATGCCAGCTGCTGGCAAGGTTGGCATGGCTCCTTTCACACAGTACCAGTGCAGACATGACATGTTGTGAATGGGGTACTTCTGAGGAAGTATCCAGTGTTCCGATTAGTCAGGCATTCAAATGTTTTATTTCTGCCAGCTAGTCTGCTATCCCAGCTTCCTTTGGGAATAGGCGCCTCCGTGTGCACTAATCATCTGCCAAAATGAAGTAAAGGCACCTCTGACTGCAGATAAGGATTATGCGAGTCAGGCAGGTGAAGCTGGTCCTACTGAGCAACTCTCCATTCTTTCACCAAAAAGATCAAATGGGGGCATTCTCTTTGGGAAGCCCATTGGTTTCAGTTATGATGCTGGTGGCAAAAAGACAATGGGCACAAAGGACTCATGAGAATCTAGGCACCAGCAGAAAAGAAAATGAACTACCACAGTCAAGAAATGTCTGAAACACATTTACCTTAACATATCTGCATCATTTCAATGAATTTCCATACATTTATCACTATCAAGCTACCCTGGATGCCCAGTTCATGCTTGAAGTCAAATTTCCAAGGAATACAAGTTTGCACCATACCTGTTAATTGCGTAAGAAATAGACACACAACTTGGGAGGACATACAGTGATATAGATATATACCCACTTATTCTGATTTACAGGCATAAATCAGGTGACTCTGTTTGTAAAGGCCAGGTTTTTATGAATATATATCTCCCAATTGTTAATATAAAACCTATGTCAATTGAAATGGCAGAGATCTATATTGTTGTATCTCCTCTCAAGTTATGTCTAAATACCTCCTGCAACTAAGATGCACTGGCAGACGTGGGAGGTAGAAAACAGAGCAGGGGTCATGAAGAGAGCGGGTCTGGAATAAGTTTAGCAATCATGGCAGAGCAAACAATGTCAGCTATCTGCTCCCCTGACCCTTCCTTATATGGGTGGCATTTCATTTATTACCCTCATGGAGCCAGGGAAGTTTGATATGAAAGAGGGATCTGACAGCAGGGTGCAGAGGCTTTGCAGAAGTCGATCCCTGGCTCTGAAGCCTGTGGTCTCAGATCACTTCAGGTTTACTCTAAAAAGGATGCTGGCTAGAAGGGGCTGACACAGATGGTAGCGATCACAGCGAAGTCCACGATTATCCTCAGTCCCAATAACTGAGAAGGATTCAACACAAACAGTGCTACCTGGAGTGGGTGGTAGCATCATGGACACTTGCATCTGTACTCCCTGACAGAGAGGCCTCCAGACCAGTCAGTGCATCCAACGTGGATGCTTTGACCACTGGCATTCAGGCCTTCGGAGACCATTTGAGGAGAATTATGGAAAGTGGCTTCCAAAGGCTTTCGGATGTCATCTCTCAGGGTCTGAAAAACCTAACTGATGCTCACTGATGCCACCAGGTCTACCCTCAGTGTGCAGTCAGATACAGCACCCAGCACGAAAAGAAATAGGCTCTTTCTATACACTATATTTGTTATGCATTTAACCCTTTGTAACCTGAACCACACCTGACCACCAGAGGGCCCACCTGTTGGAGTCCCAAGGAATCCCACCATCCCTTGGGAGCACAGTATATAAGCAGGCCACCCACGAGGTACCTGCACTCTGGAACCTTAATAAAGGAGCTAAGATCACACTTGCTCATTGCACACAGTACTCAGTCTCACCATTTATTATGAGTACAACAATACCTAGGCCCCTCATAATTTTATACACCTCAATGAGGTCTCCCCTCAGCCTCCTCTGTTCCAATAAAAACAAACCCAGCCTATCTAATCTGTCCACATAGCTTAAATTCTCCACTCCTGGCAACATTCTTGTAAATCTCCTCTGTACTCTCTCCAGTGCAATCACATCCTTTTTTGTAATGCGGTGACCAGAACTGCAAGCAGTACTCCAGCTGTGGCCTAACCAGTGTTGTATACAGTTCAAGCATAACCCTCCTGCTCTTGTATTCTATGCCTCGGCTAATAAAGGCAAGCATTCTGTATGCCTTCTTAACCACCTTATCTACCTGGCCTTCTACTTTCAGGGATCTGTGGACATGCACTCCAAAGTCCCTTAGTTCTATTGTGTTCCTAACACAGATGAGGCTGCACACAGGGAGGTTAAAGTAACAGTGACCTCAGTCTTTATTAAGACACTCCAGAGTGAGGAACAGGCCTGAGGGACCGGCTTATATACAGTGCACCCAAGGGAAGCTGGGATCCCTTGGGACTTCAGGGGATGCGCTCCCTGGTGGCGGAACATGGGAGTGCATGCTTTACAGATACATAACATCACTCCCCGCCAAAGTAAAAGTGAAAACTATTTACAAGGTGAGGCGGTCGGGAGCCTTTCTTTCCCTGGTGGACCGCCTCGGTACAAATGTCTGTTCTGGTGTGTTGGCTGTGCCCTCACTGGACTGGCGTGTTGTTGGCCCTGCAAGGCTGCTGGGTGAGCCTGGCCTTGCTGGGCTGTTGGGCGTGATGGGTTCGATTTCCTGGTCCGGGGTGGTGTCGTTGATCATTTGGGTGTGTATTGTGGGTGGGCTCGAAAAAGGTGGCGTCTGCTGTGGGTTGTTCAGGGCAGTCTGTGAACCGCAGCCTCATTTGGTCCAGGTGCTTTCTGCAAATTTGTCCATTGTCTAGTTTGACTATAAACACCCTACTCCCTTCATTAGCTATCACCGTGCCCGCGATCCACCTGGGACCATGTCCATAGTTTAGCACATACACAGGGTCATTCAGATCAATTTCCCGTGACACAGTGGCGCGACCATTGTTTTCATTTTGTTGCTACTGCCTGCTCTCTACCTGATCATGCAGGTTGGGGTGAACCAGCAAGAGTCTGGTTTTAAGTGTCCTTTTCATGAGTAGCTCAGCCGGGGGCACCCCTGTGAGCGAGTGGGGTCTTGTGCGGTAGCTGAGCAGAACTTGGGACAGGCAGGTTTGAAGTGAGCCTTATGTGACTCGTTTAAGGCTCTGTTTGATTGTTTGTACTGCCCGCTCTGCCTGTCCATTGGAGGCTGGTTTAAACGGGGCCGAGGTGACATGTTTGATCCCATTGCGGGTCATAAATTCTTTAAATTCGGCACTGGTGAAACATGGCCCGTGTCACTGACCAGTATGTCAGGCAGGCCGTGGGTGGCAAACATGGCCCTCAGGCTTTCAGTGGTGACGGTGGCGGTGCTTCCCAACATTATTTCACATTCCATCATAGAAACATAGAAACATAGAAACATAGAAAATAGGTGCAGGAGTAGGCCATTCGGTCCTTCGAGCCTGCACCACCATTCAATGAGTTCATGACTGAACATGCAACTTCAGTACCCTATTCCTGCTTTCTCGCCATACCCCTTGAACCCCCTAGTAGTAAGGATTACATCTAACTCCTTTTTGAATATATTTAGTGACTTGGCCTCAACAACTTTCTGTGGTAGAGAATTCCACAGGTTCACCACTCTCTGGGTGAAGAAGTTTCTCCTCATCTCGGTCCTAAATGGCTTACCCTACCCCTTATCCTTAGACTGTGACCCCTGGTTCTGGACTTCCCCAACATTGGGAACATTCTTCCTGCATCCAACCTAATCCATTTTGAAAAAGCATCCACCCCCACCAAGAACATTTTACCGAGAAACGGGCCCGCATAGTCGACATGGATCCTCGACCATGGTCTGGAGGGCCAGGACCACAAACTTAGTGGTGTTTCTCTGGGCGCGTTGCTCAACTGAGCACACAGGCAGCATTGCCGTACACAGGACTCTAAGTCAGAGTCGATACCGGGCCACCATACGTGGGATCTGGCTATCGCTTTCATCATTACTATACCCGGGTGTGCGCTGTGGAGATCTGAGATCAACGTCTCCCTGCCCTTTTTGGGTAGCACTATGTGGTTATCTCACAACAGGCAGTCTGCCTGAATGGACAGCTCGTCCTTTCGCCGCTGGAACAGCTTGATTAGCTCTTGCATTTCACAAGGATGCTGGCCCAGCTCCCATGCAGTACATTGTTTTTTACTCGGGACAGCAGAGAATCTATTCTGGTCCAAGTCCTAATCTGGTGGGCCGTGACAGGTGATTTATCATTTTCAAATGCTTCCATGACCATCAACAAGTCTGCGGGCTGTGCCACCATCAACAAGTTTGCAGGCTGCGCCATTTCCACCCCCGTGGTGGGCAATGGTAGCCGACTGAGAGCATCCGCACAGTTCTCGGTGCCTGGCCTGTCGCGGATGGTATAGTTATACGCTGATAGCGCGAGTGCCCACCTTTATATGCAGGCTGAGGCATTAGTATTTATCCCCTTGTTTTCAGCGAACAGGGATATGAGGGGCTTGTGATCGGTTTCCAGCTCAAATTTGAGGCCAAACAGGGACTGATGCATTTTCTTTATCCCGAACACACACGATAATGCCTCTTTCTCAATCATGCTGTAGGCCCTCTAGGCCTTCGACAAGCTCCGGGAGGCATAGGCGACAGGTTGCAACTTCCCTGCAACGTTAGCTTGTTGTAATACACACCAGACTCTGTACGACGATGCATCACATGCTAGCACAAGTCTTTTACACGGGTTATACAATACAAGCAGCTTGTTGGAGCATAAAATGTTTCTGGCTTTCTCAAAAGCAATTACTTGTTTTTTTTCCATATACCCAGTTCTCACCTTTACGCAATAGCACATGTAGGGGCTCTAAGAGGGTGCTTAACCCTGGTCGGAAGTTACCAAAATAGCTGAGGACTCCCAGGAACGACCTCAGCTCCGTGACGTTCTGTGGCCTGGACGCGTTCCTGATAGCCTCTGTCTTGGCATCTGTGGGCCAAATGCCATCCGCCGCGATCTTTGTCCCCAAAAACTCCACTTCTGTTGCCATGAAAACGCATTTCGACCTCTTCAGCCGCAGCCCAACGCGATCCAGTCGCTGGAGGACCTCCTCCAGGTTTTGTAGGTGCTCGACCCGTGACCAATATGTCGTCCTGAAAAACCACCGTGCGTGGTACCGATTTGAGTAGGCTCTCCATGTTTCTCTGAAAGATCGCTGCAGCCGACCGAATTCCAAACTGGCATTTGTTGTAGATGAACAGTCCCTTGTGCGTGTTGATGCAGGTGAGGCCCTTCGAATACTCCTCCAGCTCCTGCGTCATGTAGGCCGAAGTCAGGTCAAGCTATTGAACGTCTTGCCTCCTGGAAGCATCGCAAATAGGTCGTCTGCCTTAGGTAGCGAGTATTGGTCCTGTAGCGAGAAACGATAATTAGTTACTTTATAATCGCCGCAAATCCTGACCGTGCCATCACTTTTGAGTACTGGAACAATCGGGCTGCCTCACTCACTGAATTCCACTGGGGAGATGATGCCCTCGCATTGCAGCCTGTCCAGCTTGATTTCCACTCTCTCCCTCATCATGTGAGGTACTGCTCGCGTCTTGTGGTGAATGGGTCGTGCCTCTGGGACCAAGTGGATCCGCACCTTCACCCCGGAAAAGTTTCCAATGCCTGGCTCAAAATGGGAAAGAAATTTGTTAATAACCTGGGTATATGAGGCCTCATCGACATGTGATAGCGCTCGGATGTCATCCCAGTTCCAGCGGATTTTGCCCAGCCAGCTCCTTCAAAGCAGTGTGGGACCATCACCCGGAACAATTCAGAGTGGCAGTTCATGCACCGTGCCCTCGTAGGTGACCTTGACCATGGCGTTGCCCAGGACAGTGATGAGCTCTTTGGTGTACATTCTCAGTTTCGTGTGGATGGGGCTCAGGACTGGCCTGAGTGCCTTGTTGCACCACAGTCTCTCAAACATCTTTTTACTCATGATGGATTGGCTAGCGCCAGTGTTCACTTCCATGGCTACGGGTAAGCCATTCAATTTTACGTTTAGCATTATAGGTGGACATTTCGTCGAAAATGTGTGCACCCCTGTACTTCAGCATCTGCCTCCTCTCTCTGAGGCTCGAAATTGCTTTGATCCACCATAGACCGATCTTCCTCTGCCACGTGGTGGTTAGCAGGTTTTGCAGAGCTTGCAGCTCCAAGCTCATTGGAGGTGCCCCATTGTTCCACAACTCTTGCAAACATACGCTTTCAAGTGGCATGAATAGGCTGAGTGGAAGCCTCCACAACGCCAACAAGGTGTGAATTGCCTTGCATTCATCCTTTGTTGCAGACTCTGAGTCATCTGGGTCACCTGAGGCCTGCTGGCAGTTGCAGACTCGTGGTATCTGCCCTGTACATTTCTGCTCGCACACACAGTTCCAGTTAATTTATGAACAGTGCTAGCACTTGTGTGCTGAGAGATTTTTTGGTGTTATCATTGGTGGACATAAACGCCTGTGCTATCACAATGGCCTTATTGAGGGTCAGTGTCTCTACAGTCAAAAGTTTTAGTAGGATAGTCTTGTGGCCAATGCCCAGCACAAAAAAGTCTCTGAGCATCTGCTCCAGGCAGCCATCAAACTCACATTTTCCTGCAAGTCGCCTTAGCTCGGCGATGTAGCTCGCCACTTCCTGACCTTCAGATCGCTGGCACGTGTAGAACCGATACCTCGCCATCAGCACGCTCTCCCTCGGGTTAAGATGCTCCCAAACCAGTGTACACAGCTCCTCATATGACTTATCTGTGGGTTTCACCGGAGCCAGAAGATTCTTCATGAGGCTGTAGGTCGGTGCCCCGCAGACCGTGAGGAGGACCGCTCTCCTTTTTGCAGCGCTTCCTTCTCCATCCAGCTCGTTGGCTACAAAGTACTGGTCCAGCCATTCGACATCGTCTTCCCAGTCCTCACCCTCTGAGAACTTCTCCAGGATGCCCACAGTTTGCTGCATCTTTGCGTTAGATTCGTATACTCGTCGCCAGTTATTGTGTTCCTAACACAGATGAGACTGCACACAGAGAGGTTAAAGTAGCAGTGACCTCAGTCTTTATTAAGACACTCCAGAGTGAGGAACAGGCCTTAGGGGCCGGCTTATATACAGTGCTCCCAAGGGATGCTGGGATCCCTTGGGGCTTCAGGGGATGTGCTCCCTGGTGGCTGAACATGGGAGTGCATGTTTTACAGATACACAACAAGTTCCTCCACACTTGTCAGTATCTTATCATTTAATGTGCATTCTCTTTTATTGCTTGCCCTCCTAAAATGCATTAGAGGGTACCTCACACTTCTCTGGATTAAATTCCATTTGCCACTGTTCTGCCCACCTGACCAGTTGATTTATATCTTCCTGCAGTCCGCAGCTTTCTTCTTCATTATCAACCACACACGCCGATTTTAGTATCATCTGCAAACTTCGTAATCATACCCCCTTATATTCAAGTCTTGATCATTGATGATATCACAAAAAGCAAGGAACTTAGTACTGAGCCCTGCGGAACCCCACTGGAAACATCCTTCTAGTCGCAAAAACACCCATCAACCATTATCTTTTGTTTCCTGCCTCCGAGCCAATTTTGGATCCAACTTGCCAATTTGCCCTGGATTCCATGGGCTTTTACCCTTTGTGACCAGTCTACCATGTGGGCCCTTATCAAAAGCTTCTTACTGCACTGTTGTCTCCTTAAGCCGAGCTCTTCTGAGACATGATCGAGGAAGCAGCATGGTCTGTAGCCTCTAGGGAAGAGTATCCCCTCGTCGGTCCTCTTTTAATTAGCCGTATTGTTTATTGCCACTCTCATTTACTCTTTCTCCTGCTCCTTTTTATCTCCATCTTAAGGACATCGGGCTCCATGACAGTCGGGTGGGAAGAAAGATTTCCCTGTTGAAACTGCCAAAAGCAAGTACGCAGAATCCGTTCTCAGTTGCACAGTTGAGAAATATTTTTTCCAATTCCTTCACCGAAAGTTGATGCTTCCTCCAAAGTTAGCAGACATTCAAAGCCCGGCAGCACGATCGCACCCCGGTTTGAGAATTCATGACGGTAACCAACCGCTCTCTTCTACCAACTTAAATTAAATCAGGTGCAATTCTGGTGTCAATAGTAGATTTGTCCTTCACTCTCCTGCCATTTGCACCCATGTGCTAATCTTCTGCCTGCAGTCAAATCGACCAGAATTTATTGTGCATTTTAAAATGGGTGTAACTCTGACATATCTGAATTACGCCCCAAATTCCAATCACCTATGCCAAAGCTACACTACTTCTGCACTGATAAAAAAATGGAGTTCTTGGCCCATATTTTGCAGAGTGGCTTAATTTGAGGTGCTTGCTAGTTACCCTCACACGTCTGCTGTGAATCATTGCGATGAGAAAGTAGGAAGTACTGCTTTCCTGGCCACTCAAACCAACTGGAACTGAAGTACTCGGCTGGAGCACAGCTGGATACAACTCCTCAGTCCTGCCCTGCCTGTTTAAGCCTGACTTGCTGGAATTACTGCAGCTCATTCCAGTGTCATGCTTAGTAAACATATAGGAGAGTGGGTCAGGCCAGTCAAAGACCCAGAACTTACAAGCACCACAGGCTTGTGTGTGGTGTGTAGATCTGTTCCATCAAATGAGAAAAGACGGTGATAGCAAACTAGCATTACTTCTGTTTATTATAGAGAATGAAATCATTTCAGCACCCTCCGTGCAGCACAGACTGTTGTGAGATAATTTGTATGTGTACATTATTGTTTTATTAGCATTCCCAGTCCACCTATTCTAATTAGTGGAATTGCTGTGCAAATTAGACACAGGAAGGACGTGAAGGGATGGCAACTTAAGTGTTCTTCGACAACAAATTAAAAGCGGGATTGTTGCTATTTTTGCAGTGCTGAGGTGATTCAATTTTCTGCAAGCGACATGATGAACTTTTAATTCAGCTGCGGATTCCGCCACCTCCTCAATGTTCTCCCCTCTGCTCCGGCAGGAACTGATCAGTGACCCATGATTCCATGGCTGTCAGTAACCCTTCACTACCTCACCCAAGTAGCCAGTCACTTTTCACATGTGGGCCAAGAGAGTATCAGCAACCCACTCAACCCTGGGGAATAACCATCATCATCATAGGCGTTCCCTCGAAACGAGGGTGACTTGCTTCCATGCCAAAAAAAAGGATGAGTTCACAGATGTTTTGAATGAAGAACCTGAACTATATCCTCGAGGGTGGAAGATGCCTGTGCGTGGATTTTTTTAACATTGCACACCAGCCACCACACGGGCTCGACAGAGCTAGGTCTTGGTCCAGAGGCAAGGATTCCCCAAGACAACTGGAGACCTGCTCTGCTGCACGGACCTAGTGCGCACATATATCACAGTGTGGGCTGGGCCCGTGCTGCCCCTGGGCCCCTGGCCCCGAACTCACGCCTCCCCTGGGCACCGATCACATCCCTCCACCATCTCTCGCAGCTCCTGTGTTACACCTTAACTGGGAGCGTTTGATGTCGACAATGGGTGCATGAAATGGTTAAGCATTCCATTCTGTAGCACCAAGATCCTTGATGAGCACAAAATTCAGGAAAAAAAATCAATTTTTGAATTTTATATTACACTTGTGTAAAGCCAGAACCATAAATCTCAATCTTTGTTAAAGCTGAATGCTTTTTTTAATTAGGATTATAAATTCTAAATGACAGGATTACCCAATCCGGTTTTCTTTGATGCCCACACAGTGCACTGTCCAATGGGGGTTGGATGCATAGCAATCAGGAGTGGGATTGGTGGCTGGTGTTTTTTAAGCTCAGCAATACTGAAGCCAACTGTAGAGTTTCACCACAACGCTGGCAGAGATCGGATGACTGAGATGTGGGATCTTTCTGGTCGCCATAATTTAGTACCTCATCAAGTGGCACGTGTACCCCACTGAAGCTCAGGATAGATTGATGCTATTTTTTAAAAGGAATTAAAAAAAAAAAATTTAAAAAAAGCTTTTCTTCCTAATTTTAGAAGAATGAAAATGTGCTACCTTATACTACAGTTATCTATGGGATGTGAAATTTAATCAGTTACTACGTTCAATTTTCCTCGACATGGCTCCTCTGGAATTGGCGTTCCCCAGACACGGGGAAGAGAAAAAAGGGGAGTAGACCCAGATCTCCACCCTCATCGTGCTGCCCGGGGATTTACTAGTGTTTCATAAGAACATAAGAATTAGGAACAGGAGTAGGCCATCTAGCCCCTCGAGCCTGCTCCGCCATTCAACAAGATCATGGCTGATCTGTATGTGTACATTTATTGTTTTATGAGCATTCCCCACTGGAATAACTGGGCGTGTGCCTGTAGTAGGTGCATTGCTTTAACAAGTTGATGGGAAGAAGTGTTCCCAGCCTCCGCTCCCATCTTCTTCTGTTATGTATTTAATCTCCTGCAACCTGTATTACACTGCCACCAGAGGGCCTACCTGTTGGAGTCCCAAGGGATCCCAGCATCCCTTGGGAGCACTGTATATAAGCAGGCCACCCACGATGTACCTGCACTCTGGATTCTCATTAAAGGAGCTAAGGTCACACTTGCTCATTGTACACAGTACTCAGTTTCATTCTTTATTATGAACACATCAATTGGCGACAAAGTAACAAACAACCACGCAAAAATGCAAAGAGCACTTGGTATCCTGGAGAAGTTCTCAGAAGGGGACGATTGGAAGGCCTTCGTGGAGAGACTCAACCAATACTTTGTGGCCAACGAGTTGGAAGGGGGCGAGAATGTTGCCAAACGAAGGGCGATCCTCCTTACTGTCTGTGGGACAACAACCTATGGCCTCATGAAGAATCTCCTGGCTCCGGTAAAACCAACAGAGAAATCCTACGAAGAATTGTGTACGCTGGTCCGGGAGCAGCTAAATCCCAAGGAAAGCGTTTTGATGGCGAGATATCGGTTCTACACATGTCAACGGTCGGAGGGCCAGGAAGTGGCGAGCTATGTCGCCGAACTAAGGCACCTCGCAGGACATTGCGAATTTGAGGGATTCCTAGAACAAATGCTTAGAGACATTTTTGTACTGGGCATTGGCCATGAGGCAATCCTTCACAAACTGTTGACTGTTGAAACTCTGAATCTAAGTAAAGCCATAACGATAGCCCAGGTGTTTATGTCCACCAGCGACAACACCAAACACATCTCGCAGAGTAAAGAAGTTTCGGTCAGTACTGTGCACAAAGTAACGTTGTTTTCGAGCAGGAATATACATGGCAGAATGTACACGCCGGCTGCTGCTGCCCGACCTCAGATGACCCAGAGTCCGCCATCAATCATCACTGCAAGGCAGTTAACACCTTGTTGGAGCTGTGGAGGTAATCATTGGCCCCATCAATGCCGCTTTAAGCACTATGCGTGCAACGGTTGCAGAACAATGGGACACCTCCAGCAAATGTGCAGGCGAGCTGCAAAACCTGCAAACCACCATGTTGCAGAGGAAGATCGATCCATGGTGGATCAAGGAGAATTGGAGACTCGTACCGAGGAGACAGAAATGTACGGTGTACACACCTTCACCACAAAATGTCCACCAATAATGTTGAAAGTTGAACTGAACGGTATTCCAGTATCTATGGAACTGGACACGGGTGCGAGTCAGTCCACAATGAGTAAAAAGGCCTTTGACAGGCTTTGCGACAGCAAGGCACACAGGCCCAAGCTCAGCCCCATTCACACCAAACTAAGGACTGACACCAAGGAACTAATCTCTGTAATTGGCAGTGCAGAAGTCAAAGTCTCCGATGATGGAGCAGTACACAAACTCCCGCTGTGGATCATGTCAGGGGATGGCTCCACATTGTTTGGTAGCAGCTGGCTGGGAAAAATCCGCTGGAACTGGGACGACATCCGAGCGCTCGCGTCCGTCGACAACGCCTCATGTGCCCAGGTTCTGAGCAGGTTTCCATCGTTGTTCGAGCCAGGCATTGGAAGCTTCTCGGGGGCAAAAGTGCAGGTCCATTTGGTTCCCGGTACACGACCCATCCACCACAAGGCACGGGCGGTACCGTACATGATGCGTGAGAAAGTGGAAATTAAGCTGGACAGGCTGCAGCGAGAAGGCATCAGCGCGCCGGTGGAATTCAACGAGTGATCCAGTCCAATTGCCCCGCTACTTAAAGAGGATGACACAGTCAGAATTTGTGGGGACTATAAAGTAACGATTAATCGTTTTTCGCAGCAGGACCAGTACCCGCTACCCAAGGCAGACGACCTATTTGCGACCCTGGCTGGAGGGAAGACATTCACCAAGCTGGACCTGACCTCGGCCTACATGACACAGGAGCTGGCGGAATCTTCGAAAAGCCTCACCTGCATCAACACGCACAAAGGTCTGTTCATTTATAACAGTTGCCCGTTCAGGATTCGGTCGGCCGCGGCAATCTTCCAATGGAACGTGGAGAGCCTGCTAAAGTCAGTCCTCGCACCGTGGCTTTCCAGGACGACATACTGGTTACACATCAGGATAGCATTAAGCACTTGAAGAATCTGGAAGAGGTTCTTAGTCGGTTGGATCGCGTGGGGCTCAGGTTGAAACGCTCGAAGTGTGTTTTTCTGGCACAGGAAGTCAAGTTCTTGGGAAGAAGAATCGCAGCAGACGGCATCAGACCCACTGACGCCAAGACGGAGGCCATCCAGAACGCGCCGGGACCACAGAACGTGACGGAGCTGCGGTCATTCCTGGGATTTCTTAACTATTTTGGTAATTTCCTACCTGGGTTAACCACCCTGGTAGAACCCCTACATGTGCTACTGCGTAAGGGAGACGACTGGGTATCGGGGAATTCACAAGAGGCTACCTTTAAGAAAGCCAGAAATCTGTTGTGTTCTAACAAACTGCTTGTCCTGTATAACCATGTAAACGATTAGTGCTAGCTTGCGATGCATCGTCGTACAGGGTCGGGTGTGTGTTACAACAGGCTAACGAATCGGGAATTTTGCAACCGGTCGCTTATACATCCAGGAGTTTGTCCAAGGCCGAAAGGGCCTACAGCATGATTGAAAAAGAGGCTCTGGCGTGCGTTTATGGGGTAAAGAAAATGCACCAGTACTTATTTGGCCTCAAGTTTGAGCTTGAAACTGACCACAAGCCGCTCATATCACTATTCTCTGAGAGCAAAGGGTTTAACACCAATGCCTCTGCCCACATCCAAAGATGGGCGCTCACGCTGTCGGCATACAACTATGTAATCCGCCACAGACCGGGCACAGAGAACTGCGCTGATGCTCTCAGTTGGCTACCATTGCCCACCACCGGGGTGGAAATGGCACAGCCTGCGGACTTGCTCATGGTAATGGATCCATTCAAAAATGAAAAGTCCCCCGTTATGGCCAGCCAGATTAGCACCTGGACCAGCCAGGATCTTTTACTGTCCTTGGTAAAAAAAATTGTCCTCCATGGGAGCTGGTCCAGCGTCCCAGCGGAGATGCAGGAGGCGATTAAGCCGTTCCACAGGCGCAAAGACGAAATGTCCCTGCAGGCGGACTGCCTGTTGTGGGGCAATCGTGTGGTCTTGCCCAAGAAAGGCAGAGATACGTTCATTTGTGAACTGCACAGCACCCGCCCAGGCATTGTAATGATGAAAGCCATAGCCAGATCCCATGTGTGGTGGCCCGGCATGGACTCAGATTTAGAGTCATGCGTGCGCCAGTGCAACACTTGCTCTCAACTGAGCAATGCACCCAGAGAGGCACCGCTAAGTTTGTGGTCGTGGCCCTCCAAACCGTGGTCGAGGATCCACGTGGACTATGCGGGCCCATTTCTAGGCAAAATGTTCTTGGTTGTTATGGATGCTTACTCAAAATGGATTGAATGTGCAATAATGCCTGTAAGCACGTCCACGGCCAATATTGAAAGCCATGTTTGCCACACATGGCCTGCCTGATGTCCTAGTCAGCGACAATGGGCCGTGTTTCACCAGTGCTGAATTCAAGGAATTCATGACCCGCAATGGGATCAAGCACGTCACATCTGCCCCGTTCAAGCCCGCATCCAAAGGCCAGGCAGAACGGGCAGTTCAGACATTAAGCAAAACTTGAAACGCATGCCCAAAGGTTCCCTGCAGACCCAGCTATCCCGAGTGCTGCTCAGCTAATGCACCAGACCTCACTCACTCACCCGGGTTCCCTCAACCGAGCTGCTCATGAAAAGGGTGCTCAAAACAAGGCTCTCTCTTGTCCACCCTGATCTCCATGATCACATGGAGGGCAGGCGGCATCAACAATATGTGTACCATGATCGCGCAATTTTGTCACGCGATACTGAGGTCAAGAACCCTGAGTTTGTACTCAATTATGGACAAGGTCCCAAATGGCTCACTGGCACAGTCATAGCCAAAGAGTAGGGTGTTTCAGGTCCAATTGGCCAATGGACTAACGTGTAGAAAACATTTGGACCAAATCAAATTGTGGTTCACCAACAGCTACAAACGACTTGAAGAAGACACCACCAACTTTGACCCTCCAACACACACACAAGTGGACCTGACATCATGGTTGACCATGAAGCTGAACTCACCTTCCCCAGCAGCCCGGCAAGGCCCGCTGCCCAGCAGCCCAGTGACGAACTGACCAACTCACCCACACCCGCATTTGTACCGAGACGATTGACAAGGGAGCGAAAAGCCCCAGATTGTGTCACCTTTTAAATAAGTGTACTGTTGACTTTAAGGGGGAGTAATGTTATGTATTTAACCCTTTGCAACCTGTATTACACTACCATAAGAGGACCCACCTGTTGGAGTCCCAAGGGATCCCAGCATCCCTTGGGAGCACAGTATATAAGCAGGCCACCCACGAGGTACCTACACTCTGGCGCTCCATTAAAGGAGCTAAGGTCACACTTGCTCATTGTACACAGTACTCAGTTTCATTCTTTATTATGAACACATCATCTTCCTTCTATGACCTTTAGGAGAGGGATGTCTGAAGAACCTTAGCACAATGATCTGCCTCCATATGCCCATGGGTAATTGGGATTAGACTTTTGTTGGCTGGCGCAGATATGATAGTAAGCACTGCAGGGAATCAAATATGGCCAGGGTGATCTCCTGGACTAGTTTCGATCGCCTGGATGGGTCGGAGAGGAATTTTCCCAGATTTTATTTTCCCCCAATTTGGCCTGGGTTTTAATCTGGTTTTTGCCTCTCCCAGGAGATCAAAATGGCTCTGCTTGGGGTGGAGTGTCGAATTTTTCAGTATAAGGGGTGTTGCAGTTGTGTGGGGCAGACTGGTTGGGCTGGGTACTCTTTGCCTTTCCGCCATTGTTGATTGTTCATAGGTTTATATGTAACCTTCAGGGCTGCTGACCGAGGGCTGTGTGGCTCTTTGTCGGCCGGCGTGGACACGATGGGCCGAAATCGCCTCCTTCTGCGCTGTAAATTTCTATGTTTCTATGCATCTGAGGGTTTGTGGGTGTTCCCGGGCAAGATGAAGGCATGATAGGCCTCCTCCCAAGGATTTTTAAGTGAAGTTTCAAATGACCAAAAGTTAATGAAACTTCTGTATTTGAAAGAATATAATATTCTCTAAATGAAGAATACAATATTCTCCAAATTTAAAGAACCATACTACCTCACAAAGGATAATGCGATCTGAAAGATTCTAATAATGACATATTCCAGACATATTTCAGCAGAACAGTCAATTCAAATCAGACTTCAAGTTTTATTTTCACTGACATAAATTAGGGATGTCAAGAAATCATTGTCAATACCAGATGAACTCTGTTATTCTATCCTCAACCATCACCTACTTTTAATGTTTCAGGAGCCCAATACACAGGTTCCCCCAAGAGTTTAGTGAGTAATTGCAGAGTAGTACTGAACCATACAGACCAGGGAGTAAAAATTCCTTTGTATGCTACTGGTAATGAATTGGTTCATGTGTTCAGGTGAAATGACTCTGTTTGCTATTTTAACAAAGTCTTTAATCCACTTATTTTAAATATCTTTGTTAAAATAGCAAACAGAAGAGTTTTACCAAACTAAGTAGCCCGCAGAGGAATTTCTAACCCTGGGACGGTTTATGCTCAATTCCAAAACTGTGCTGAGTTAGCTGATCTCATCCAGGATGTCTCTAGGGATGCTGCAATTGGCCTCAGCCAGGGTTGCTGCTACTATAGATGGCCTACTTCACCAATGGGAGCGTGGGGTTGTGCGTGCGACATTCCCTGCCTTTGCTGTCTTGCGCATAGTGCCATGCAGCGTGGAAGCATCAGCTGAGCTTCTTTACGGTCCTGCTTGGGCTGCGTGGGTCCAAGTGGTTCCTTGTCAGCCTCGAGGTCTACACCAATCTGAAAGGAGCCTTGATTGGGATACCTGCGGGGGGTACTCTCCACATCACAGTACTCATCGGACTGGGCGATCAATATCGAGTGAGTTCTGTTGCAAAGTGCATGTGGTGAGATATCAAATGAGGACAGGCACTGCTGTGTTGCCCCTTAGAGCTGAAGTGCCTGTCAGTGCTTGTTGTCACACATGAGGAACGGTCAATTGGTGGGTTGCTGGAAGGCTTCCAGCTCCTTTTCGAACTGTACCTCAGCATGAGTGACTGCCTTCAGGGAGGAAGGGAGAAAAGGGGAGAAAACAAAAAAAAAACTTCTAACCACAAACAATGTAAAAGATTCCCATTACTTGGAGCTGAGTGATCCGTTTCCTCCAAGGTTATAGATTCCTCATTGACCAGATGAATAACTTTCACATTTAGGGCTAGAGATATGTGGAAAGGAAGCGGTTTTCATTTCGAAATCTGTTAGAAATCTCATCATGTGGCTGTTAACCATAATGTGCCATTCACAAGCCTCACCCATCGCACTGTGGCCAGCCGCCAACACAACTGTCAGACAGAGTCATAAGATTCCGTGTGTTATTATAATCCCATGCAACAGGAACAAGTCAATGTTGAAATTTTCCAACATGGAACAATGGCTTATTCAAGCAGCAGCCTAGAAACAAATATGGGGCCCTTTTATTTTCTAATGTGGTGAGATACTTCCGATATGAGTAAATGAACAGCAATTACAGCCAGAGTTCAGGCAGTTTGCAGCCTGAATAAATCCCTTCATTAAATCAACCTAGTGTTATACCATCCTGTACCGTTATGCAGTAAGTTTCACAATGCAGACCCACTAGTCAGGGATCAAATAGAATCATTACCATCTGAAGATACAGTTGAATTTTGATAAGTAACTAACTGATTTGCCAAGAAATGACATGCTTTCTATAGATTCTGGAATAAAGGTGGCCAATTTGTAGATCTTTTGCACCAGGGCCCAGTTTAATTGTTCACTCCGCCTTTCAATTTAGGCAAGAACAACAGAAACAGATTTGAGGCACAGAATAATCTGATTCAGCTTCTAAAATGTGCTGCTGGCTCCTGATGGAATTTACATTGGACTAACGATATTTAGAGATACGGACATTTAAAACTGGATAGCTGGAGAACATTTTATGTTTGGATCCGGAATTATTCAATATTGCTTTTAGGTCAGGAATTCTGGACAATGGAATTGTCACGATGGATCAACTGTGTGCTTACTTGACATGATTTCATTAACTTTACTATATATTTTATTTTACAAGATAGGTCAAAAAATCATCATCATAGGCAGTCCCTCGAAATCGAGGAAAACTTGCTTCCACTCTAAAAGTGAGTTCTCAGGTGACTTATACAGTCCAATGTGGGAATTACAGACTCTGTCACGGGTGGGACAGACAGTCGTTGAGGGAAGGGGTGGGTGGGACTGGTTTGCCGCACGCTCCTTCTGCTACCTGCGCTTGTTTTCTGCATGCTCTCGGCAATAAGACTCGAGTTGCTCAGCGCCTTCCTGGATGCTCTTCCTCCGCTTAGGGAGGTCTCGGGCCAGGGATTCCCAGGTACCGGTGGGGATGTTGCACTTTATCAAGGAGGCGTTGAGGGTGTCCTTGAAATGTTTTCATTGCCCACCTGGGGCAGACTTGCCGTGTAGGAGTTCCAAGTAGAACGCTTGCTTTGGGAGTCTCATGTCGGGCATGTGGACGATGTGGCCCGCCCAACAGAGCTGGTCGAGTGTGGTCAATGCTTCGATGCTGGGGATGTTTGCTTGAGTAGAACATGGACGTCGGTGTGCCTATCTTCCCAGTGGATTTGCAGCATCTTGCAGAGGCAGCACTGGTGGTACTTCTCCAGCGCTTTGAGGTGTCTGCTGTATATGGTTCACATCTCTGAGCCATATAGGAGGGCGGGTATCACTATTGCCCTGTAGACCATAAGCTTGGTGCCAGATTTGAGGTCCTGGTCTTCAAACATTCTCTTCCTTAGATGACCAAAGACTGCATTGGCGCACTGGAGGCGGTGTTGGACCTTGTCATCGATGTCTGCCCTTGCTGATAGTAGGCTCCCGAGATCCACGTTGTCCAAGGCCGCGCCATGGATTTTGATGACCAAGGGGCAGTGCTGTGTGGTGGGGTCAGATTGGTGGATGACCTTTGTCTTACGGATGTTTAGTATAAAGCCCATGCTTTCATACGCCTCAGTGAAGATGTTGACGATGGCTTGGAGTTCAGCCTCTGAATGTGCACAGATGCAAACATCATCCGCATACTGTAGTTTGATGACAGAGAATGGGACGACCTTGGATCTAGCCTGGAGGTGACGAAGATTGAACCGGTTCCCATTAGTTCTGTAGTTTAACTCCACTCCAACAGGGAGCTTGTTGAGAGTAAGATGGAGCATTGCAACAAGGAAGATTGAGAAGAGCATTGGCGCGATGACGCAGCCCTGCTTGACCCCGGTCCGGATGTGGACTGGGTCTGTGGTGGGTCCGTTGCTCAGGATCACGGCCTGCATGTCGTCGTGGAGCAGGCAGAGGATGGTCCACGACGATGGCGGACAGGATGGCAGCTCCCTAGGGAGCTCTCCCTGAACAAATTTCCCCCTGACCATCTGTTGCCATCCTTCATTCGACAAAAATACAACACAGGCTCTAACAATGACTCTATTGTTAGTGCCCTTGGATTAAGAGGAAAATTCAGCAAGGATAAAAATCAGCAACAGAAAAAATAAAATCAGCAAATGTTCGCAATTACTGCTCGGCCTCGGGTTAGGGTCAAAAAAATTGAACTTACCTGGGCCTTTTCTGGCCACAATTCTGCCTGCTGCCAGGTTGCACTGCCGGGCCTGGTATTGAGCATCCTTGCCACGATCGGCAGTTAAAATCAAATCGGGGTCCGAACAATGGAATTGGACCCTGACTTTTAAATATTTAAGAGGCTCCTGCCTACCCTTGGCAAAAAGCTGGCAGTTAAAATGGTAGTAACCGTGACTGCAGCAGGGAAAGCGGTGGGAATTAACCCAGCCGCTGTTTTAACCATCCACCCTGCTGCTGGGTGGGCAGGGTTAAAATCGTTTCTATAGTTTCCCAAACAGCAAGGGCTGATTTCTACTTACAGGCAACTCTCGATTATCCGGGTCCCTCGGGGATTGGGCTATTCCGGGTAAACGATTTTTCTGTTAGGGCGAGTTTACATTTATAAGTTAAAACTTTAATGAATCAATACAATCAGCTACAAACAGTAACAAAAGGATGGGCATTACCAGTATGCATGTACAGGTTCTGTGCCTGGTTTGCTGGTACGCTGGTGAAGTTAGCAGTCTTCTGATTAAAGTCTGTGCCTGGATCCCGGTGCCAGCACTGCCCCCGTTCCCAACATCAGCGGCGGCCGCGAGAGACAGTGGCTGCAGCAACGCACACACATACACACACACACACACACACACACCAGCAAAGGAAGGGCAGAGGAGGGTGATTTTTATGGTGAGTGAGAGAGAGAGAGAGTGTGTGAGAGAGACCCTTTGGCAGGTCGGCCCGGAGTCCCCTCGGGGCAGAGTCCTTTCAGCCTGGGACAGAAGCAGCCGGTATGGGGTTCCTTCGTACGGGGTCCCTTTGGTCAGGGACAGAAGCGGCCAGTACGGGGTCCCTTCGGTCAGGGACAGAAGCTGCCAGTACGGGGTCCCTTTGGTCAGGGACAGAAGCGGCCAGTACGGGGTCCCTTCGGTCAGGGACAGAAGCAGCCGGTATGGGGTCCCTTTGGTCAGGGACAGAAGCGGCCAGTACGGGGTCCCTTCGGTCAGGGACAGAAGCTGCCAGTACGGGGTCCCTTTGGTCAGGGACAGAAGCGGCCAGTACGGGGTCCCTTCGGTCAGGGACAGAAGCTGCCAGTACGGGGTCCCTTTGGTCAGGGACAGAAGCGGCCGGTACAGGGTCCCTTTGGTCAGGGACAGAAGCGGCCAGTACGGGGTTCCTTCGGTCAGGGACAGAAGCGGCCAGTACAGGGTCCCTTTGGTCAGGGACAGAAGCGGCCAGTACGGGGTCCCTTCGGTCAGGGACAGAAGCGGCCGGTATGGGGTTCCTTCGGTCAGGGACAGAAGCAGCCGGTACAGGGTCCCTTTGGTCAGGGACAGAAGCGGCCGGTACGGGGTCCCTTTGGTCAGGGAGAGAGAATGTGCGAGTGTGAGGGAGAGAGAGATTGTGTGAGAGAGAGAATGAGCAAATACAAATGAGCACAGTGTTTGGAAGGTGATTTTTCCAAATTATTTGGGGCTGTCTTTTCACTTGTTTGCAACAGAATTTTAAATCCCGTTACAACGGTTTTCCGTTGGATCCGTGTACGGATAATCGAGAGTTGCCTGTATATCTTTATCTACATGGTCCCAATCAATTGTTGCTATAACTATAACCTGTTCTTCAAAAATAATTTTAGGTACAAGTTATCTGGTATTAGATATATATGTTTACTTATAGGGCTGATTCCACAAGCCTTAGGACAACGGCTCCAGGATCGCTTCGCACACAAGCACACTCGCATAACTGGAGTGGGAGCTGACCTGATTAGATTCATCGAGATCAGCTAATTTAATAATTTACATGTGCTCCCTGTGCAGCTTGTGCCTTGTACAAGGAATGTAATAAAGGGAGGCCCCGCTGAATCCAGAGTATATTAAAGGGATGTGGCCAATTAAAGGTAATGACAGCATACATAGATAGGGCCAGAGGGGATAAAAAAAATATTGGAGCTTTTTCAATACTCAGAATGGGTCACAACAATTTTCCACCTCGGCAAAGATTGTATGGCGAGGAAGGAAAAGAACTGATGGAGAAAAGTCCAAAGGACAGACAATATAACATGGAGGCACGAAAGAGAGTCTGTGGGCAAATGGCAGAGTGGCGCTTACACCCTTTTAGATGGCTGGCAAAATGGAGATTCTGCTGCAAGTGGGTGTATTCCAAGGCAACTTTCCCAGATAGATGGTAGCAGTGCACCATGTCTGGCAGGATGTATCTGACAGACTGAATATTGTCTACAGTACCCATAGGACCTGAAAACAGATATGGAAGAAGACAGCACAGTTTAAGGAATCTGGCAAGATAAGGCTAACCAACAGGACCCTGTACCAGATACAAGACCAAGCCGTCACATAACCTTACAGCTCTTTCATTGGATCTGACACATATTGGTACTTCAGCACATACATGAGGCAAATGAAAGCCTTGCCATGCTCAGGGGTTTCATTTTTTGAACTTTGGGAAATGCACCAATGTGGTGACGTTGGGCATGTGTGGCACAATATTCAGTGGGAAACCCGTGTTGACCAATGCATCAGTCACCTTTTTGATCCATGCAGTGCTTGATATTTTACTGCCTGCTGGGAATAAGTGGTGAGCATAATAGTTGAGAGCAGTGTGATTATGCTATGTGCCCAATTTGCAGCACATGTCCTTGCTGCAGATGACGAAGTTCTCTTTTGCTGACCTGCAGCAAACGGAGGCAGTTGTCCTGAGTGCAATGTACTAAGATCTGAAGTATGGTGCAGGGTATGCTGAACTCCCTGGTTGCAAGTCTAGTTATCCTTCTGTACTACCTCAACCATGACATTCTGCACTTGAGGTGCTATAAAAACAAATGTAAGCATTTAAACAAAACAAAAACTTCCTGTGCCCGAGGTAGTCCCTCTGCAAATGGATGCAAAAAAGTGTAAACTAAACAGAAATTTAACTGAATTGTGCATTTAAATATTTTTGCATTCATCTTGTGCCTTAATGAGGCTCATTCACAAAAGTGTGAAAACATTTTAGCTCACTATGAATGACAAGAGCTATAGAACATAAATGACAAGAACTATATAAAACCTCAGCAAGACCACAGTTGGAGTAAAGTGTGCAGTTTCCGGCTCCACCCTATTAGGAAAGATATTGAGGCAATAGAGAATGCACAGCGCAGATTCACTAAGCTGCTGCCTGCTATTAGAAAATATATATATGAAGAAAGACTTAAAAAATTGGGGTTGTTTTTGTTCGGCTACTTTGTAAGATATAGGTGGACAGATCTTGGGTTGGAATGGAATCGGTTCCATTCTTGAAGGAAAAAGGTTGTTATTAATGGTCATGGTTTTGCATGTAGACCAGTTATTAGTGGGGCCTGCAGGGATTGATGTTAGCACCATTGCTCTTTCATAATCTTTATTAATGAAGACGCTGGGGAAAATGCCCAAGATCTGATGTCCATAGGTTTGCAGATGATATAAAGATTTGTGCAAGTGATAGACTTAGAGTGTGGATCTTTTTACTTTAGAATAGCATAGATTTTGGTGAAATTTGATTGAGGTCTTTAAAATAACGAAGGGACTAAGCCGTGTCCATGTGGATAGGTGATTTGAATTAGATAGGTTCGGGAGAATCAGGAGACATAATTACATAAGCATACAACTAGGTTAGACGTCAGGAGGTTTCTCTTTCTGCAGACCTTTGGAACAAGTTGCGGGCTCACGCAGTGAGTGCGATTCACTGCACGTGCTCAAAAGGGAGCTGGATGGAATCCTAGCCGTGGCTGATGTCACATTGCTGAAAAGGTAGACAAGCTATTGGAAATGGTTGCTTACAGTTGGCGTCTTGGACACCCTGTGAGAATTCTCACAATTTCATATGTTTTAATAACTTATTTTAGATACATGTTATTGTCATCTATATGGTCTAAGATCTATTTTTTTATACAAGTTGTCCCTATCTTTCAGTTATATGGGAGGCTTGATTTACCCTTTGAATCGTCACATGTGGAACTAGAAAAAATGAAGAAAATAAAATGAAAATATCACTAATTTTAACTCTAATAAAATTAAGTGAACTATTTAAATAAAACCAAGTGAATAAACAGAGCCGGATCAAAGCACGTGCAGCTTAAAGTGACATGTTGAATCTGAACATTTCCAATATCCTTATAGAATATCAATATGTATCCACTGACAAGTTTTACTAGAATTTGACTACAGGTCATCTATTGACTTATCTATAACATATGGAAAAAAAATAGCATCTAAAGGACAATGCAATTAGGACATTAAAAACCTTGGAATGATCTTTGTTTGGGGAATATATCATCAGAACCAATAGCAACACACTGATACTTATAGAAATAGTAACTTTAAAAATGTTAACAAACTATTCCAAAATGTAAGAATGATTACTGCTATTTTGAAGTCACTGTCAATTGAGTCCTTTTTACATACAAGAATTTTTGGCATGCAAGCCAGAAATTCCACGTAACAATGGCCCTTGAAAGACCGAGCAAGCTCATCTTTTACTTGTGGAGGGAATGCACTAAAAAATGCCCAAATAAGGCCTTAATTTTCTGATATTTAAATAGATTAAATCTGTAATTGTGAGTAGTAAATAAATCTGCCTTTATTTTAACAGAACAATATTGGTTATTGAGCATCACAGACCCAAACATTAACATTACAGAGCTCATAATGTTACTTTACGCCCATCATCATTTGTCTCCCTTAGATTTCAGCCTTCTTTCCTGTTTTGTTGTTTCTGCTGTTGTAAATGTACTTCATTTATTTATTTAGTGGCAAAAACACATAATACTGTTCATATTTTAGCATATTAATTAAATTTATTTTAATATTTAATCCCATTTCCTGTTGCATAAAACTGAAACGTTAATCATCATCTGCCCTTGAGTACATGCCCTACAGCAGTAATGGTATCTCAGCCAACCCTTATATTTTCTTACTGACCACTTAGGGGACTAAAGAGGGATAAGGCACTTCGGGGGAGGCAAGCAAATCCTAATTGAAAAATACTCTCTTTTTGTTGAATTAACCTATATTAAAATGGGGACTAATGAGAACCGGCCTTTTATATAATATTTTACCATAAGATATTGCAGTTCCAAAAAAAGTAATTCTATTAAATGAGAAAAAAGCCAGACACATTTATGCAAAACTGCAGTTTAGGCTAAACAAAAAAAAATATTTTTTTTCTCACTTCCTTCCTCACTTAATAAGTAGGCCACTCAATTCTGCTGAAAAGGTTGCTACAGTTCCTGTTGTTATTGTCTGCAAGACACGGTTTCAATAAAACTTGAAATAAACAAGAAACTTTCTACATTGGACATACACAGATACCACAGTGAAGACCCAGGCAGAAGATGCATTATAGACTACAGGTTCTTGACATACAAAACTGTAGAGCAGCTGCTTGATATTTTACAAACAACTGATATGTTTCTTTTTTAAGAGAAACAAGAGAGTAAGGAGAGACTTTTGGTTTCTTAATCTGTCTTAGTAAAGACCTGCGTAGGTCGGTAAGATAATACAGCAGCATTTCCATTCTATCCAAAGACAAGGTCAGCAATCTTCAGTTTATTATTAGAATACTGTTAATTAAGCAATCTTCCAAGTATAATTATTCATGATCATATTTCCAAACAGTACTTCAGCTGGCTGAAAGACATTACCACCAAGCAAGCAGCAATACATATTTGGTACTTTAAAATGTGGTGCAAATTTTGCACATTCCGAAATGATGACAGGGTTCTGAGGATACTGCGAAGGAATAATCAATTCTGAACTTTTATTCTACGTCTCTTCAGTGATATTCTTCCTTATAATTCACATAATGACCATCTTAAAAATAGCCTCTGATGAAAAAATGTCTCATGTGCATTACAATCAAGAAAAGCCATTCAGTATTTGTGAAGTTGCAGCTGACCTTTTCCTGACATGGCAGAGGAAGAAACAAGGGGAAAAGGGCACAATGGAAAAAGGAAGAATAAATGAGAGGAAGAATTGAAATAGGAAAAGCGAATGAGAGTAGAAAATAAGGAAACAAAACACGAGAAACTAAATGTACAGAATTAAGAGAGTGAGTGAGAGAAATAAAACATTAAAAAATTAAAGATATGGAATCTGAGACAGTGAATGGAAAAGAGTCTGTGAAAAACAATTAGAGGAAGAGAGAATCTCTTTCTTTCGCACTCATTCTAAGAGTGGGAATTAGATAAAGAAAGATAAACATAGAAAAAGAATGTGAGAATGAGAAAACCAGCAAAGAGAGAATGCCAGATAGCGAGAAAGAATGAGAGAACGATACAATGTAAGGGAGAGAGATAAACACTAAAGTGAGTGAGAGAGAGAACAATATACAGGGAGAGTGAAAAGAATGAGGCAGAGAAAACGTGAGAAAGAAAACAGAAAGGGAAGGATACTGGAAGAGAGGAATTTGAGAGAGAGAGTGAGATTGTGAGAGAGACAGAGATAATCAGAAACAAAAGATGAGAAAATGAGAGCGAGACTTTGGGACAGAAAAGGGAACCAAAAAAATGAAATAAATTGAAGAAAATTGAAATGATGATTTAAATGGTATCTATCAAATGAACCAGTCAGGATTTAGTATGGTAAATGGTCAATGTCAGCTGACTGAATAAAAATCATACTTTTATAAACAAAATAAAAAGGCTTTGTTTAACCTTCCAGATACAGCTATGTCAAATCATTTTAGAAGCAAATTTTTTTAAGTGAACATAAATTTTAATAGGCAATAAAGCATCCAAGTCCTGTTTGATGCTGAACTTGACAGCAATTTCATGTGTCCTTCTAGGGGAAACTAACTCCCCTCAGACTAGCTTTGCAATAAACATTGCGTAGCAACATCCAGTCTTCAGCTGCAATACAGTACCAACATTTTAGTCCCAGTTCTTTCAGCAGCTTCCAATAATCTAACAGAATGTACTGATGCTATGCATTTCTTTTTCTTTGTTTGTTTATTTCTTTGATTCACCAGAAATTGACTGCATTAAATATGAATAGATTAACAAGTTACAACTAGAACTAAGCTAACATGTACTTGAAATAAATCTACTTTACAGTGAGATTATAGGTCTAATTGAATCTAAATGAGCTGATTCCAAATGTCAAATTGCTAATCTGAACTAAAGTTTGGAAGTATTGCCACACAGCAAAGTAATGTTTGTTGTGATTACTACTTTTGTACTTTTTCTCCCGTCGCTCTTGACGGTGTTGATTCAAGCTAGGGTACACTTTCATGGCCACCATTGTCTTCTAGTACCTCACCCATGTCACTTTTCATCATGTGTGAGCCTAACCAAGCTTCTTAGCTTCACACCTGAGCCTAATCTGGTCTTCACCTGGCATTCAACAGAAAACAGATAGTCTTTGGGAGCTGGAAGGCTGGTTGATTTGCTTTCGGTTTAGCTTGGGGGGGACTGAGACCAAGTATAGCAACTCCTACTGTTGCCCCAGCTGAGATTAACTTAATATACACTGGAGACTGAAACGGGGATCTTTTGGTCTGCATGGCTCAGTTCTGCATGGGTCAGTGTATTTACCAATTGAGCAATTAGGAGAGCCTTGGTTGCTACTTTTGTAGTGAACTAACCAGCAATATATAATCTGGAAATAATTTTCAAATGTAAACCAGACACTTTGTTCTTCAAACCAACTGAACTCCAAAGACCAAGAACAACCAAATTGCTTCAATCCTTAAAGCTGCATTGCTCCCAATTCTTGACAATCATGTTAAGAAACCTTAATGTGTCAGTGCAACCTCCTGAAAGCAATGCACAATCAAAATGTGAATGTAAACTCTTGAAATTCTTTAAAAAAAAATGTAATAATCAACTTCTACTTTTCCCAAATGACTAACAATCTTGGGCAAAATCCGTAAAATTTGCTGTATAATGCAACCATCTTCTTCTTAGGCCATCCCCCGGAGTCGAGGATGACTTGCTTCCACATTAAAATGAGTTCTCAGGTGACTGATGAGACCAATGTGTGATCTACAGTCTCTGTCACAGGTGGGGCAGATGGTGGTTGGAGGCACCGGTGGGTGGGGTGCTTGATTTGTCGTACGCTTCTTCCGTTGTTTGCACTTGGCTTCCGCATGCTCCCAACAAACGAGGTGTTCGGCGCTTTCTCAGATGCTTCTCCTCCACTTTGAGTGCTCTTGGGCCAGGGATTCCCAAGAGTCGGTGGGGATGTTACATTTTTTCAAGCAGGTTTTGAGGGTGTCCTTGAAGCGTTTTCTCTGGCCTCCTGGGGCTCGCCTGCCGTGACGTAGCTCAGAGTAGAGCGCTTGTTTTGGGAGTCTAGTGTTGGGCATGTGGACAATCGAAGCTGAGCATGGTCAATGCCTCGATGCTGGGGTTGCTGGCCTGAGAGAGAACGCTGATGTTGGTGCAACTATACACTGATTATGTAGAAAGCACATTCTTCTGAGTGGAAATAAAACTATCCACGGAACTAGTTTTACTAGTTTAAATGTCTCTTACCTTTCAGTATTATTCCAATTATGCCTAATTTATTTTGATTGTTGTTATTAGGTAATGAAGTTGAATTTGTATCTTTAGAGTTCATTGGGTAGTGTTGTGTTGCCTTTACCAAAGCATTTTAGGATACATGCTGACTATAAGCACAAAAGCTTCCAGTTTAGGCCTAACTCTTAAGTCCCTAATGGTAGGGAGGAATATTTCTGCAAAATACATTTTCAGCTGCACACACATTTCCTAAGTTGCTTCCCATAATATCACCTCAGTTAGTGACACAGAAGCAAATTCATAAAAGTATTAATGAAGAACAACAACAATAGTTGCAAAGCAATAAACAATTCAGTAATTCATTGCGAAACTCTCAGGACATTGATAGCCTTCCATCATCATATGACTGATGGATTTGCTTATGACATATAGCTTGTAATCCACACTTACACATTGCTTCTGTGAGTGTTTTTATAAAGAACTTTATCAGCCTATCAGTAAATTACTGTTAATTTCCAAACAGATTGAACAGACATAAAGCAATACTGAAAAAGAACCTATGAAATAGGAGAGAGTTAAAAACTGTAACACAATCTCTTGGTTGAGGTAACTTATACAAATCACTTGAGCTTTGCCTTTGCTCTTTACAATGTCATCTGAACCCTTTGGCTGTTTCATTCCCTGCTAACTTATTGCTACTTTGTCCATTGCTCAGAATACCGACACTTTTAAAAATACAAGAGAATTTGAAAATGGAGGTTTGCAGTATGGAAGGTTTCAAGCTAAGTGCAATTGACTTTTTAAGGTTCTTGTTGTCCATTTCAAATAATTAGTTGAACAACGGGAAAAGCTGTGAAGAATGACAAGCTTGTGTCAGTATTATCCAATGCCGAACTACACTGTAACAAAAATTGTAATAATAATTACATTAATCTCAAACTTTCAAAATACACTGTGGGGGGAGAAAAAAAATCAACATTTGCTCATCTATGATGAAGTTACTTCACAATAGAGAATAGAATATACATCAAGTGTTTTCAAATCCCTCATAATCATAGTCTAATTGAATGCAAGACAAAAAGGTCTAATTGCAAGGGAGCAATCTGAATGCAATAGGCTAGACGCAGCCAGTTTAGCACAATGCAAGGAAAACAAAATTCTCTCTGTACAACAGAATCTGATCTCTCATTTTCAGGCAATTACCCTTTTCTTGTCAACAGTTTTAATAACCTCCATCATCTCTGAAAAGACTTTAGTTCAGTTAAATAATTTCAGGCCTCTTTAATATGCAAATGTGGTTCATATGCATGGGTGAAGTGCCTGCAGTATTTGACATGTGTCAGTACTTTGTGGAGCACCTGCACCTCAGGGAATTCTGATTTCAATGACGCCAAATATCCGTCATTATTCCACTTAATGAATACAACTAATAGTCACCTGTAGGTTTTTGCATAGGTGGTGTCCACATCACCAATAGCAACTGTGCACATTGCCTATAAATAGACAAGGCTTACATAGTAAGCCCATCATATGTAACGGTAGAGTGAATTTGACACTGGGATGTAAGTCAAATTTAGCGCTACACAATGTTTAACTATATTTCAGAAATTGTTCAATTCTCTAGTCCCTTTCAAGTGTCAAAAAAAAAACTATCGATAGTTCACAGTGAAACATTACCAAAAATTTTGTGTCACAGAATTTCCTACATTTTCCGTAATGTGAAGCATTTAATGTAAGCTGCTGCAGTTTGGTAAATGGTAGAAATAACAAAACAGGTAAAGTAATATTAAGCAAAAAAAAGACCCTTCAGTTAAAGTTAACAAGAGTAAGTACAATGGATATAGACAGAAACAGTTTGCGATTTTCAATTTCTATTGACTTAAGAGAAATATTTACTTACCAGGTATTCATTTAAGTGGAGTTGACTGTAGCTCCAATACTGCCTGCCTTATACTTACGCCAGATGGTTTTCATAAAGGCTGCCATATAACTTTACATGATATATTTCATCCTCAATGATAACAAGAACTTTTTAGCATAAATCACTTCCACAAGGGTGCCCTTATTTTGAGTGCAATAATGATGTGATCTTTCAGGAACAGCTTAAGATGTCAGTGTTAGGACAGGAGACGTAAAGACATGGATCAGAGCACAAATACAGGCTTATTCGAACTTGGGCTCTTTAGGAGAAATGAGTTATGCTTAGGTATGTGCTCGAGGATTTTTTCTTTCAATATTGAGATAGAAACTGGGAATTGAGCACCATTTGCCCTTTGTCATTAAAGCGGAGAAGGGCTTTTACATTCAGATTTGGTTTAAGCTTAATGGGAGGCGGTTTGCCCACCTTTAAAGAGGTCCAGTGTTCAGGGCTGGACAAAGGCTTACTGAACAGTTAGGAATAATAACATTTCATACATCATACCAATAAAATTGTTGAGTTTTAGTAATTACCATTGCCTGAAAACTGGCTATGATGTTCTGCTGGCTAGATGCCATTTTTCAGGTACTTGAGCTGGGGAGAAGGGTTGGTAACGCTTGAAAAACTATATATTAGAAGTGCCTAGATTTTACTGTTTAGATGGTAGAGAGTTCCAATAGAAAAACTCTAGATACATTCTAACATGGTATTGTACTCTTATTGCAGTGAAGACCAGGCTTGTAGGCACTCAATCCTCAGTCAAAAAATAACTGAGATGAATAATGATAGTAAAAACATTGCCCAGTGTCATGATCCACTGTAAAAAAAAATGAAGTGAAGTGCGCTGATTGGAATCATTGTGACAAAAACAAAATGGGAAAAATAAAAAAATTCCATTTCCATTGAAAAAAGTGGAAAATAGATCCTTTGTAGTTGCATTATGGGCTGCACGCTAATGTCACCAGAATGATACAGTCAGCCTAAACTAATTTTGAGTAGAGCAAATTCATTTTGTTTAGGTTCTAGATAGCAAAGAAGTTCAGTAGATTGGTTGATGTGCTTATGGCAGATAGCTTGTAACCAGCAAGCCTGCTTTTTGGATAGAATGCATGGATCTTTTATGTTTGGAGATTTTTGACCCTTTTTCTCCACAGAAATAGAAAGAGTCACTTTTAAATATTATGTTTTTAAAGCAAAGTTTATTCACACAAGTTTAGGAAAAATATGCCTCGACAGAAACGCAGTTTACATGCGAAGAGATTGTTTCTCCCAAAGACTGTAAGCAATAAGCCATGAGGATGATACCAGGTCAAAGAGTGTTAAATTATGAGGATAGATTGCCAAAAATTGGTTTGTATTCCCTTGAGTTTCGAATGGTAAGAAGTGACCTAATCGAGGTGTTTAAAATGTTAAAAGAATTCAATACAGAGATACAGAGAAACTATTTCTTCTGTTGGGTGAATCAAAAACAAGGGGACATAATCTTAAAATTAGATCTGGGACATTTAGGAAGGAAATCGGGAAGCAATTATTCCACACAAAGGGTAGTAAAAATTTGGAATTCTCTCCCCCCAAAAGTCTGTGGATGCTGGGGAAATTAGGACATTCAAGACTGAGAATGATCGATTTTTGTTCGGTTAGAGTATCAAGGGATATGAAGGTAAGCAGGGAAATGGAATAGAGGCACAGACTAGCCAAGATCTAATTGAAGCGAGCTAGACGGGCTGAATTGACTACTCCTGTTCCTATCCCAATAAACAATTTGATGGCTTGTCATGGTAATTGAGATCACATTTGGGAGTGACTAGTACCAATAAACCAGAGCGACAATCAAAGGCAAGACCCAAAACTTTAACAACCTCTAAGGATGTACCAGTATCAATCTAGTTAGAATTAGATATTATTCAGGCAAAGCAGTTGAGTGTTTGGCCATTGGATGATTAAGCATTGATCAAACACTTCCTCAAAAAAGCTAAAATTGTAAGCCTTGTTTTAGGTCTTAAAATTAGATAGTTTTTACAAAGAATGACCTAGAAAATGTAAGCTTGCAGTTTGGGCAACACTGCATGACATTAGAGGTAATAGTCGGTTTCCTTAACAACATAATGATCTTGAATTTCCTCTGTATTTATGCCCAGAAACATGTGTAACCTGGGCCCAATTACATGGCTTAAAAGATCATGGAATTTGGGGCATAAGTGAGTTGCGTGCGTAACTACAAATGTGCCCATATGTGGGCAGTAGCGGCTCAAGATGGCTCACCACCAGCAATGATGGATGGGCAATAAACGCTGGCCATGCCAGCAATGCTCACATCCCATGAACTAATAAAAATAATGCCCAAATTTCCTCGATCTTTAATAGCCATCTATTGATTCACCTACTAGAATGCATCTCCGCCCATTAAACAAGCCACGCCCCCAAGTTACAGAACTCAGAGACCAGTTTCCTGCAACTGTGCTTGCTCAGAGGCTCTCAGCAAATCACGACTAGATTTTCAGACATGGCAGGAAACAATCATTTTTGTGGTGTTTTATGACAACTTTTGAGTGTTTTTTTAAAAATTATCCTCATTGAGATCTGCACTGTATTTTCTGCTTCTTTTCATTGATTTTTATGGTTTAAATAAAAGTCACATTAAAAACTGAAATCCTTCCCCCATTGCAGGTACTTAAACACGTGTGCCTATTGTGGATGAATGATGGTTGAATGAGTTGAAAGTTTAATTTTCATACTTAAAGGTGTGAGTTCAATGCCTCCCTTGCTCCTTTACACTGAGCTAGGCCCATTTTTACATTTGGGCCTATTCTACTGAGATTGACTGGAAATTTAAGCATAACTTGATATTGGCAGAATGGGCATATTCTTGGATCTAACTGTTGGGTTATGACCATGGAGGAAATTGCTGACCGATACTTAGAAGTATCCAAAGGGTCTTCTGGTGCTCTTCCATTTCCACACCATCAAATGCTGAGATACATGGAGCAAGACCTAAAATATGAAATTAAAATTTTCCCAGCAGGAATGAATCCAATTTATGTTTTTCGCCTGAATTTGTGAGAAATCCAAGAATGACCAAGCCCTATTATGCAAGGCACCACCAAGGTTGGAAAGAGGAGAGAAAAAAAATACAACAAATATTATTGGTTAAATAATGGCTTTAAAACCATATAAGTTGTATGAGCATTGGAAGAGTTTTCATACTTTTAATAATCCTGGGAAAGAATGAGTTGGAGTAGGAGACAGTGCAATAAGTCTTGATTCAATAAGTCATCATCATCATAGGCAGTCCCTCGAAATCGAGGAAGACTTGCTTCCACTCTAAAAGTGAGTTCTCAGGTGACTGAACAGTTCAAAATGGGAATTGCAGTCTCTGTCACAGTAGGGACAGGAAAGGGTGGATGGGGAGTCTGGCTTGCCGTACGCTCCTTCCACTGCCTGCGTTTGGTTTCTGCATGCTCTCGGCGACGAGATGCGAGTGCTCAACGCCTTCCCAGATGCTCTTCCTCCACTTAGGGCGGTCTTTGGCCAGAGACTCCCAGGTTTCGGTGGGGATGTTGCACTTTATCAAGGAGGCTTTGAGGGTGTCCTTAAAATGTTTCCTTTGCCCACCTGGGGCTCGCTTGCCATGTAGGAGTTCCGAGTAGAGCGCTTGCTTTGGGAGTCTTGTGTCGGGCATGCAGACGATGTGGCCCGCCCAACAGATCTGGTCGAGTGTGGTCAGTGCTTCGATGCTGGGGATGTTGGCCTGATCGAGAATATTAACGTTGGTGTGACTGTCCTCCCATGGGATTGGCAGGATCTTGCGGAGACATCATTGGTGGTATTTCTCCAGCAATTTGGTGTGTCTACTGTATACGGTCCACGTCCCTGAGATATACAGGAAGGCAGGTATATTACTGAAGTATGATTCAATAAGAATGTAAAGAAGAAAAGCAAGTGGAATGGCAGGTTTGAAACTTAAGAGAAACAAGAGAGGAAAGCCCTGAACGGAACGACCACGATAGTATCAGTAAAATAAAGATTGCGATATATAGAAAGTAAGTGGTTGGGGGCTAGAGATAATAGAAGGATTTCCTATCATTTTTTTACATAGGTTTGCACTAGTACCTTCTCTTTTATGAATATAGCTCTGTCACTTCACCATCATAGATCGCCAGACAGGAGACTAATTGAGTAAGCTTACAAATTCCCCTCCAAGTTCCAGCACAATGTTGTTCCCTAGACTCGTACTGGTAAGAAGTAAAGAATCACTTAAATTTTGCGTAAATGCAGTAGATGCCACCGCTTATTGAAGCCCGGCATCCCCAAAGTTTGAACTGAAGTGCTTAGTTAAGCCTTCATACCAAAAGGGATGCATTCTGTGTCATTTGAAATTAACCGTGTAACTTTAATACAAATATAATACCCAAGCAAGACATAATATGCTTCCTGGGGCCTTAATATCCTATTGTATGAAACATATTTTAAGAATTTATGGGACTTTTAGTTTGTGTCATAAAGATTTACTTTACCAATATTAAATGTACCATAAAGTTTTATCTTTCTTACGTTTTATAAGCTGTCCTTTCAGCCATATGTGCAAGGAATTTAGAGTTTGCAGGCAATAACTAACTCTTAAAGCATCATTGCAGAACTTGCTGTGCTAACCATCTGGAGTTCCTACTAATTCGGCAGGATCAGGGTTAATACCAGATGGCTGGTTTCAGACACAATACTTTAACTCAACCAAGGTTAATTAAAATCCATGTATTCCACTAAACAGACTTGGTGTCACCTTTTCATTACTCACAGGTGCTAATCCTATTGGTGCTGTCCTGTTGCAGTTGTTGCTGCTGACTATATGACCCTTGACCACAATGACATTTTCACTCATGTTTCTACACTTATATCAGTGGTCAAGATTATAATTCTTTAGACTATATTAACTAATCTCAAGCCAGTAACTGCAATAACCAAAAGGCTATCACACTAAGTGCTATTTCTCGAGCATACATTTTTCAACTCAATACAGGGGGTGCTGCAATTATCTGAGCATTTGGCAAACTTCAAAAAATACAATAGATAAATAAAGTTATTCACATTATTTGGACAATATTTTGACAGCATTTCCCTCATCAAATCTGTAAGGTGTGTGAATTGGATACAAACATAATGACCAACATAATGACCACAACATCTACTTTCTTTAGTGCTCTGTCAGGAAAGTTTGATGGAATCACAATACTCCAGCAGTCAGCTAACAGTAACCAGTCAGTAAAGGTACTCTAATTACTTTCAGATTGGTGAGGAATTCCTTTTGTAGAATAGCCTCAGCATTGGAGGAGTTAATGCTCCATTTTGTAACTCAATCACAAGCAGGGAATGACTGTAGTCAAATCAACTGAACCTGAAATCCAATCAGAGCTCAACTTTCACTAGCTGGCTACAAGTCGAATGGAAAAAACTGCTGTAAGGCTTAACCCTCGCTGCCCCCACCTCAGTCACTCCAATCTCCTCTGAGCTGGAGAATAGCAGCTGGCTGAACAGCTGGCAAATAGGATTAATGTCATAGAATAAAATAAAAATCAACATATGTATCAGCCTCCGGTGTTAGGACTCGGCATGATTGTGCCCTCATGGATGGCATGTGTGCAGCTGTGAAGTGCCAAGCTGGCATACTTCAATGCACTACAAGGTCATCTTCTAAGTAATAAACATGTTTAGTGCTTACAAAGCAGTTCAAGTTTCTTCTTCCTTAAAGTAGATGTCTGTCTTGCACAAGGCTCTGTGTCCAACTCTTGCTTTTTTAAACTCTTTCCTTGATAGTTTTATGCTTTACAAGTTAAAAAGAAGTGAGCCCGATTGTTGCCGCACATCTTCAATCTTCAAATGGGAGAATGGAACCGTCTGATTCATGATCTTCTCCAGAGCCACATTCAATAATGCGCAGTTGTTGGCTGGCAGGAGGAGTACTGGCTTGTAACAGGTTGAACTTACTGGGTTCCCTTCTCTGCTCCTGGGTGTTGCGTTGTGCCGGAGTGTTATAACCGATCAGCTGAGAACTGGCTCAATCCCATGACAGAACAACAATGTTATAAAGTAAAAATAACATTTGTAAAATTAAATGGTGAATCATTTTCAGTCATCCTAGTTTAGTAAAACCACCAACTTTCCATCCTGTCATCCACTCAATAACAGATGAAGACAACCCAATTCCAAGTGGGTCAACAACACATGGAGGAAAACATATTTAAAGAAAGCACATCGAGCTGAAGATGGCTTTTTCAGTGCAGTGTGGAATTTTAAGTATGTTGCTTTGAAGGAGTTTGAGCTATTCTATGCATATATAAGCACATTGAAGAAGTTCTGGCCCTTTGTCACTTTTCTTTTTGTGTCATTCGGAGATGTAAGAAAGAAGCTTCACTCTGTTGTCAAGGAAATGAAGGTTATTGTTTTGATAGTGAGTTTTTGGGCACAGCTTAAAAGAAGTAAAGGACGAATATTATGAAAATCTGTCCATTGCCTCCTCAAGTGTTGGCCAGTATGATTTGGGTTTTGATGGACACAGTTTTCTGTGCCTTTTTCCCAGTGCTGATGAGAACATATTGAAAAGAAACTTATGTTTACAGTGAGGCCAAGATACAATGTTGTCATTGAGTTAGATTTAGAACAGTGGTTGCTTTAAGGCAAAATACAGGACAAATGACTGCAGATGTGTATACCTGTAGCACTTTAGTTAGAGCAGGTCAAGTTCAAGTCCAGGGATGATAGACTGAAGAAGTGGACACCAGTCATTTAAATAGATCAGACCAGGTTCAGCATTCTGGGGGAGGTGGGACCAGTACAAACCGGACGGTCTGCACCTGGGCAGGACTGGAACCAATGTCCTCGGGGGAGTGTTTGCTAGTGCTGTTGGGGAGGATTTAAACTAATATGGCAGGGGGATGGGAACCAATGCAGGGAGACAGAGGGAAACAAAAAGGAGCCAAAAGCAAAAGACAGAAAGGAGATGAGGAAAAGTGTAGGGCAGAGAAACCCAAGGCAAAGAACAAAAAGGGCCACTGTACAGCAAAATTCTAAAAGGACAAAGGGTGTTAATAAAACAAGCCTCAAGGCTTTGTGTCTTAATGCAAGGAGTATCCGCAATAAGGTGGATGAATTAATTGTGCAAATAGATGTTAACAAATATGATGTGATTGGGATTACGGAGACGTGGCTCCAGGATGATCAGGGCTGGGAACTCAACATTCAGGGGTATTCAACATTCAGGAAGGATAGAATAAAAGGAAAAGGAGGTGGGGTAGCATTGCTGGTTAAAGAGGAGATTAATGCAATAGTTAGGAAAGACATTAGCTTGGATGATGTGGAATCTATATGGGTAGAGCTGCAGAACACCAAAGGGCAAAAAACGTTAGTAGGAGTTGTGTACAGACCTCCAAACAGTAATAGGGAAGTTGGGGAGGGCATCAAACAGGAAATTAGGGGTGCATGCAATAAAGGTGTAGCAGTTATAATGGGTGACTTTAATATGCACATAGATTGGGCTAGCCAAACTGGAAGCAATACGGTGGAGGAGGATTTCCTGGAGTGCATAAGGGATGGTTTTCTAGACCAATATGTTGAGGAACCAACTAGGGGGGAGGCCATCTTAGACTGGGTGTTGTGTAATGAGAGAGGATTAATTAGCAATCTCATTGTGCGAGGCCCCTTGGGGAAGAGTGACCATAATATGGTGGAATTCTGCATTAGGATGGAGAATGAAACAGTAAATTCAGAGACCATGGTCCAGAACTTAAAGAAGGGTAACTTTGAAGGTATGAGGCGAGAATTGGCTAGGATAGATTGGCGAATGATACTTAGGGGGTTGACTGTGGATGGGCAATGGCAGACATTTAGAGACCGCATGGATGAAGTACAACAATTGTACATTCCTGTCTGGCGTAAAAATAAAAAGGGGAAGGTGGCTCAACCGTGGCTATCTAGGGAAATCAGGGATAGTATTAAAGCCAAGGAAGTGGCATACAAATTGGCCAGAAATAGCAGCGAACCTGGGGACTGGGAGAAATTTAGAACTCAGCAGAGGAGGACAAAGGGTTTGATTAGGACAGGGAAAATGGAGTACGAGAAGAAGCTTGCAGGGAACATTAAGGCGGATTGCAAAAGTTTCTATAGGTATGTAAAGAGAAAAAGGTTGGTGAAGACAAACGTAGGTCCCCTGCAGTCAGAATCAGGGGAAGTCATAACGGGGAACAAAGAAATGGCGGATCAATTGAACAAGTACTTTGGTTCGGTATTCACTAAGGAGGATACAAACAACCTTCCGGATATAAAAGGGGTCAGAGGGTCTAGTAAGGAAGAGGAACTGAGGGAAATCTTTATTAGTCGGGAAATTGTGTTGGGGAAATTGATGGGATTGAAGGCAGATAAATCCCCAGGGCCTGATGGCCTGCATCCTAGAGTACTTAAGGAGGTGGCCTTGGAAATAGCGGATGCATTGACAGTCATTTTCCAACATTCCATTGACTCTGGATCAGTTCCTATGGAGTGGAGGGTAGCCAATGTAACCCCACTTTTTAAAAAAGGAGGGAGAGAGAAAACAGGGAATTATAGACCGGTCAGCCTGACCTCAGTAGTGGGTAAAATGATGGAATCAATTATTAAGGATGTCATAGCAGTGCATCTGGAAAATGGTGACATGATAGGTCCAAGTCAGCATGGATTTGTGAAAGGGAAATCATGCTTGACAAATCTTCTGGAATTTTTTGAGGATGTTTCCAGTAAAGTGGACAAAGGAGAACCAGTTGATGTGGTATATTTGGACTTTCAGAAGGCTTTCGACAAGGTCCCACACAAGAGATTAATGTGCAAAGTTAAAGCACATGGGATTGGGGGTTGCGTGCTGACGTGGATTGAGAACTGGTTGTCAGACAGGAAGCAAAGAGTAGGAGTAAACGGGTACTTTTCAGAATGGCAGGCAGTGACTAGTGGAGTGCCGCAAGGTTCTGTGCTGGGGCCCCAGCTGTTTACATTGTACATTAATGATTTAGACGAGGGGATTAAATGCAGTATCTCCAAATTTGCGGATGATACTAAGTTGGGTGGCAGTGTGAGCTGCGAGGAGGATGCTATTAGGCTGCAGAGTGACTTGGATAGGTTAGGTGAGTGGGCAAATGCATGGCAGATGAAGTATAATGTGGATAAATGTGAGGTTATCCACTTTGGTGGTAAAAACAGAGAGACAGACTATTATCTGAATGGTGACAGATTAGGAAAAGGGAAGGTGCAACGAGACCTGGGTGTCATGGTACATCAGTCATTGAAGGTTGGCATGCAGGTACAGCAGGCGGTTAAGAAAGCAAATGGCATGTTGGCCTTCATAGCGAGGGGATTTGAATACAGGGGCAGGGAGGTGTTGCTACAGTTGTACAGGGCCTTGGTGAGGCCACACCTGGAGTATTGTGTACAGTTTTGGTCTCCTAACTTGAGGAAGGACATTCTTGCTATTGAGGGAGTGCAGCGAAGGTTCACCAGACTGATTCCCGGGATGGCGGGACTGACCTATCAAGAAAGATTGGATCAATTGGGCTTGTATTCACTGGAGTTCAGAAGAATGAGAGGGGACCTCATAGAAACGTTTAAAATTCTGACGGGTTTAGACAGGTTAGATGCAGAAAGAATGTTCCCAATGTTGGGGAAGTCCAGAACCAGGGGTCACAGTCTGAGGATAAGGGGTAAGCCATTTAGGACCGAGATGAGGAGAAACTTCTTCACCCAGAGAGTGGTGAACCTGTGGAATTCTCTACCACAGAAAGTAGTTGAGGCCAATTCACTAAATATATTCAAAAGGGAGTTAGATGAAGTCCTTACTACTCGGGGGATCAAGGGTTATGGCGAGAAAGCAGGAAGGGGGTACTGAAGTTTCATGTTCAGCCATGAACTCATTGAATGGCGGTGCAGGCTAGAAGGGCTGAATGGCCTGCTCCTGCACCTATTTTCTATGTTTCTATGTTTCTATGCACTGGAGGAGCAGATAGTTGTAGAACTTTAATTAGATCAATTCAAGCTCGGGGTTGATACTCTGAACAAGCAAATAGCTGTAGCACTTAAATTAGATAAGGACAGGTTCAAGATTGATACACTGGAGCAGTAAATACTGATAGCATATTAATTAGATAAGGCCAGGTTCACAGCAGATACACTGGAACAGTAAATACCTGTAGCACGTTAATTAGATCAGATTAGGATTAGGTTTGATGTATTTAGCTCAGTTTGGATTGAACCATTTTGAGCCAAATTGAGTTTGTTACCAGCTTAATGTTGTACTCTTTATTTGCCTATTTCTCAGTATTTAGCAATCCTCACAATTACCAAAATATCAACAGCAATTGGGGAAACCGTGTATCATTTTGGCTGCCCGTCATTTTAAAAGCGGCCATATTCCATGTGCTTGTTCCGATAGATTTGAAATTTACTCACCATAACAAATTCTACATGATGTTCTGATTTATACCCATTGAATGTTGCAGCACTTAGATATAAATACAAGATGTATATAAAACAAAGTATACTGTAAGAGAAAAAAATGCTGTAACTGTAATCACAGTGACCCAGAAATAGCAGGCAGCAGCAAAGTGAAAGCGTTCGCTGCTCGTCCCGGAATACGCTCCGCACAGGGATCTTGCAATCCTTGTGTCGAGAACTTTAGGTTTTCTGACCTTGAATTCAATTCAACAGAACTTAATGAGGATCTCCTGGTGTAAAGTGTTGTGACGTCAACAGGCTGTCTCAGCAGCCAATCAAAAAGCAGAATTCACAGAAACAACTACAGCAACAAAATCTTGCATTTCAATAGCGCCTTTAACATAGTAAAATGTCCCAAGGCGTTTCACAGGAGTATTATGAGACAAAAAATTTGACACCGAGCTGCATAAGGAGAAATTAGTGCAGGTGACCAAAAGCTTGGTCAAAGAGGTCGGTATTAAGGAGCGTCTTAAAGGAGGAAAGAGAGGTAGAGAGGCAGGAGGTTTAGGCTGGGAATTCTAGAGCTTAGGGCCCAGGCAACAGAAGGCACAGCCACCAATGGTTGAGTGATTATAATCAGGGATGCTCAAGAGGGCAGAATTAGAGGAGTGCAGGTATCTCGTGGGGTAGCAGGGCTGAAGGAGGCTACAGTGATAGGGAGAGGCGAGGCCAGGGAAGAATTTGTAAACAAGGATGAGAATTTTGAAAATCAAGACGTTGCTTAACCGGGAGCCAATGTAGATCAGCGAGCACAGGGGTGAGTGGCGAGCGGGACTTGGTGCAAGTTAGGACATGGGAAACCAAGTTTTGGATCACCTCAAGTTTACGTAGGGTTGAATGTGAGAGACCAGCCAGGAGTGCATTGAAATAGTCAAGTCTAGAGCAGCGGATGAGCTGAGGCATGGGCAGAGACGGGCGATGTAACAAAGGTGGAAATAGTCGGTCTTAGTTATGCTGCGGATATGTGATCGAAAACTCATTTCAGGTCAAATATGACACCAAGGTACACAGCACAGCCAGTTTCAGAGCTTTCACTGACAGGCGGCAGCTTCGAGATTTCCGCATGCATGTGCCGAATCCTGACGTTATGGTCAATTTCAAAGGCGGTAAGGCCAAGAGTGAGAGCCATGACTGATTTATCTCCACTCCCTGGTTCAGGAATGCTGAATCCAATTGTTACACCCGTACTTTTATTCAACACAGACGTGGGATTGAACCTGGAACCACTCTGGTTAGTATGGATCAGTTCCACACATGGCGGCGTATTTACCAACTCAGCCATCAGGGAAACCATTCCTGTTTAAATTTTAAATAAGGATTCACACTGGAGGTGGCCAGATAAAAACGAACAGGTTACTGAGCAACTCAGATTCCCAATGTTAACCTGCAGGGTTACAGGTGGATGAGGTTCCTGCTCATAAATTGACGCAAATCAGAGTCCTATTATGTCATTACGAGTCCAATGCAACTTTAACTGGAGCCTGGGTGAGGAAGTTGCCGTAACTTTCCCACTTGGCGGAAGCAGATCTGCGGCAGGTCTAAAGACAGAAGAGGCCCATCTGGTAAGTCTAAAACTTTTCTTTGTGGGGCCAGGAGAAGCAGAAGCAGTCCTCTGGGCCCCACAAGGAAAGTTGCAGGCTGCCCTGCTCAAAATTCAAACCCCGCCCGTGAGATTCTCGGGCAACCTCCTCCCTACCACTACCGAAGCCAGCGGGCGACCAAGGGATGCCAATCTTTGCCGATCCATAGCCACTCTGTGCCCTCTTTAAAACCTGTTCTCCGTGGGAAGTGAAGCAGCAGCATAGAAAGGGAGTTAAAATAGCCCAGTGAGAATGCCTTTCGCACTCACTCCCCCACCCTGCCCAAAACCCAGTCTGGGTTAAAATTGACTGCTGGGTTTTCTCAAAATTCAAAATTCTCATCCTTGTTTTCAAATCCCTCGATAGCCACCCCTCTCTCTATCTCTGTAACCTCCTTCAGCCCCACAACCCCCCCCCCCCCGAGATATCTGCGCTCCTCTAATTCTGCCCGCTTGAGCATCCCTGATTATAATCACTCAACCATTGGTGGCCGTGCCTTCTGTTGCCTAGGCTCTAAATTTTGGAATTCCCTGCCTAAACCTCTCAGCCTCTCTACCTCTCGTTCTGATATGTCCTTACTATACAGTATAAATGCACACGAGGCCCATACTTGAGAGAAGGTCACTTTGTGACCAGTTACCTTTATTACCAAAACCTCAAGTGATGAAGGTGGGTGGAGCTTCCCATTTTACACCTGCAAGTCCAGGTTAGGAGTGTCTCCCACAAGTTCACCCCCTTGTGGTCAATGTTCTCAAGCTGTACAACTTAGGTCAGCTTATACATGGGTTACAATGATAGTTGAACACATGACATCACCTCCCCCCAAAGTCTTATTGGGATCACAGGTTAAGTCTCTCTGGTGGTTTACGCTCCCTTGTAGAGCGCCTGAGTTGGGGCTCCGGTTGTTGGGCGCTGGCTTGAGTGTCTGCTGTTTGCGGTGCCTCAGGCCTGTCCGGACTGCCCACAGTGACTGGGCTCTCCTCCACTTGGTTCCGGTGTTCGGTCACCTGTGGTGGAGTAAACTCTACGTCATGTTCTTCCTCTGCTTCTTCTATGGGGTTGCTGAACCTCCTTTTAGTTTGATCCACGTGTTTGCGGCAGATTTGTTCATTGGTAAGTTTAACTACCAAAACCCTATTCCCCTCTTTGGTAATCACAGTGCCTGCAAGCCATTTGGGCCCTGCAGCGTAATTAAGGACAAAAACGGGGTCATTGACATCAATACATCGCGCCCTCATATTCCTGTCATGGTAGTCACATTGTGACTGACGCCTGCTCTCAACAATTTCTTTCATAGTAGGGTGTATAAGGGTTAACCTGGTTTTGAGCGTCCTTTTCATTAGAAGTTCTGCGGATGGAACCCCTGTGAGTGAGTGTGTTCGGGATCTATTGGTCAACAGGAGGCGTGATAAGCGGCTTTGTAGGGAATCCCCTTGGATTCTGATCATCCCCTGTTTGATTATCTGCACTGCTCGTTCTGCCTGGCCGTTTGAGGCCGGCTTGAACGGTGCCGTTCTGACATGGTTGATTCCATTGCCTGCCTTGAAGTCCTGGAATTCAGTGCTTGTGAAGCACGGGCCATTGTCACTGACCAAGACATCCGGTAGACCATGGGCGGCGAACATTGCCCGTAGACTTTCTACCGTGGCAGAGGATGCGCTTGAATTTAAAATAGCACACTCAATCCATTTGGAGTAACCGTCTACTACAACCAAAAACATTTTTCTCATGAAAGGATCTGCGTAGTCCACATGGATGCGTGACCATGGCTTGGCGGGCCAGGACCAGGGGCTAAGGGGGGCTTCCCTGGATGCGTTGCCCAGCTGAGCACACGTGTTGCACCTGCGGACACAAAGTTCCAGGTCTGCATCTATCCCTGGCCACCAAATGTGTGACCTGGCAATTGCCTACATCATGACAATGCCCAGGTGCTCATTGTGAAGTTCTCTGATAAACATCTCTCTGCCCCTCTGGGGTATGACTACTCGGTTTCCCCACAATAGGCAATCGTCCTGAATTGAGAGTTCATCCTTGCGCCTATGAAACTGTCATGTATCTCACATTACTGTATATAATTGTATTTTACCATGCTATACATGACTGTAACTGGATATGACCTGTAACAATAAGCATACCTTACCACTAGGGGTGCACTTGCAGGAGATACTCCATACCTGTCCCACTAAGGTATATAAAAGGAGGTCTCAGGCAAGTGCAGCACTGGAGAGCTGGAATTAAAGGAGCAGGTCCTGAGTGACCTTGACTTCAGCATGTGTCTCGTGTGAGTCAGTACATTAGAGTCAGGACTTAACAGTGGCGACGAGTTACGGGATCACAGAATCCACAGAATGGCTACCAACAGCTCAGATGAGAAATACAATGCTGGAGACAATTGGGAGGACAAGAGAAGAGCCCATCTCTTGACCAGCTGTGGCTCGAAAACATACGCTTTCATGAAAGACCTGCTGGCACCCGAGAAACCAGCAAGCAAGTCGTTTGAGGAGTTGAGCACACTGGTGAGAGACCACCTGAAGCCAGCGAACAGCCTACACATGGCCAGACACAGGTTCTACAACTACAGACGCTGTGTGGGCCAAAGCATACCCGACTTCGTGGCGGAACTTCAGAGGCTGGCTAGTTCATGTGAGTTCCCCGATGAACTAAGGAGAGAAGTACTGAGAGACTTTTTTTATTGAAGGAATAGGCCACGCAGGCATATTCCGAAAGCTTATAGAGACTAAGAACTTGACTCTAGAGGCAGCAGCACTGGTTGCACAGACGTTCTTGGCAGGCGAAGAAGAAACGAGGCTGATCTATACTTCGGGTACGACAACCAACAAGGCATCGGAACAAGGGGTTCACATTGTGAAACAAACCGCTACCCCCACACACAAACAAAGGCAGGAGAGCAGGCCTTCAACAGCAGACAGTGGCGCCAGAAGCCATCAAAATCAAGGGCCACATGAATGGCCGATCACACCTCATCAACCCACAATGCGAGCAATCAACAACAGATTGAGAGGATCTCAAGGGAGATCAGCCAGACACAGCTCATCCTTCGGAAACAATGGAAACGGTCTGTGTTGGAGATATGGGGGAAGGCACTCAACCAGGATGTGTCGATTTCAGCATGCCGTTTGCAGAAAATGCAACTACACAGGGCATCTGGCTCGCATGTGCAGAAAAACAGCAGCTCGGCTGGTATACAAATCGGAAGGGATGGAAAGCGGACCAGAAGACGGTTGGAACAGTGCACGGGACGCCGAGGTACAGCGGGTTAACACGATCAATGTCTACTGTTCTTACACCAAGACGCCTCCAATTATGATGAGGGTTCTACTCAACGGGATACCCGTCAACATGGAACTGGACACGGGGGGCCAGTCAATCTCTCATGAGCGTTCAACAATTTGAACAGCTGTGGCCGCACAAAAGCAACAGACCAAAACTCACAAAGATCGACACCAAACTAAGGACCTATACTAAAGAAATCGTCCCAGTCCTTGGCAGCGCCATGCTCTCAGTCACACACAAAGGGATGGTGCACCGATTTTCCCTGTGGATTGTCCCCGGGGATCTCCCAGCCCTGTTGGGGAGAAGCTGGCTAGCAGAACTTAATTGGAAATGGGATGATGTTCACGCCATGTCGTCAGAGGAACGGACCTCCTGCTCAACAGTTCTAAGCCGTTTTGAACATCTCTTTCAGCCAGGTGTGGGCACCTTCAAAGGGGCTAAAGTTAGAATCTACATCACACAGAATGCCAGACCGGTCCATCACAAGGCTAGAGCTGTGCCTTATGTGATGAGGGAAAAGATTGAAAACGAACTGGACCGGCTTCTGCGGGAAGGCATAATTTCTCCCGTGGAATTCAGCGACTGGGCAAGCCCCATCGTCCCCGTCATGAAGCCTGATGGATCCGTGCGAATCTGTGGGGATTACAAGTCTACCACAAACAGAGTCTCCCTACAGGACCAATACCCGCTGCCCAGAGCAGAGGACCTATTTGCCACGTTGGCTGGAGGAAAACTTTTCTCGAAACTTGACCTCACATCTGCGTATATGACGCAAGAACTGACCGAAGAGTCTAAGCTACTCACCACCATCAACACACAGAGGCCTTTTTGTGTACAATCGACGCCCATTCGGCATCAGTACAGGTCGGCAGCTGCTATATTCGAGCGCAACATGGAGAGTCTGCTCAAGTCCATCCCGGGGACGGTTGTGTTTCAAGATGACATACCCATCACGGGCAGGGACACCGACTCTCATCTCCGCAATCTTGAGGAAGTACTAAGTCAATTGGATCGGGTCGGCCTAAGAGTTAAGAAATCCAAGTGTCTGTTTCTCGCGTCTGAGGTTGAATTTTTGGGCAGAAGGATTGCCGTTGATGGAATTCGCCCAATCGAAACCAAAACCGAAGCAATTTGCCTGGCACCCAGGCCCCGGAATGTCTCGGAACTACGCGCCTTTCTCGGGCTACTCAATTACTTTGGGAACTTTATGCCGAACTTGAGCACGCTGCTGGAGCCTCTCCACATGCTACTCAGAAAGGGGTGCGATTGGTTTTGGGGGGACGCCCAAGAAAGCGCCTTCAATAAGGCACGCAACCTTCTATGTTCCAAGAGTGTTTTAGCCTTTTTTGACCCAGGTAAAAAGTTAGTCCTTACTTGTGATGCGTCAGCGTATGGGGTTGGGTGCGTTTTACAGCACGTCAATGATGCGGTTAAATTGCAGCCCGTTGCTTATGCCTCCAGGTCACTTTCGCGGGCGGAGCGCGGGTACGGTATGGTTGAGAAGGAGGCGCTCGCGTGCGTGTATGGTGTCAAAAAGATGCACCAATATCTTTTGGGGCCAAGTTTGTGTTAGAAACCGACCACAAACCCCTCACGTCCCTGCTATCCGAGTGCAAGGCAATCAACGCCAACGCCTCGGCGCGCATTCAGCGGTGGGCACTCATGCTGGCGGCTTACGACTACACAATAAGGCACAGACCAGGCACAGACAACTGTGCCGACGCACTTAACAGGTGACCACAGAAAGGTCCGACGAACAGGACTGTGAGATGGTCATGTCAATCAATGCCTTTGAATCCACAGGTTCGTCCATGACGGCTCGCCAAATCAGAGCTTGGACGACCAGCGACCCTATGTTATCTCTAGTTAAAAGATGCGTTTTAACCGGGGACTGGGCAGAGGCTCGCGATGCCTGCCCCGAGGAGATCAAACCCTTCCATAGGCGCATGCATGAACTCTCACTACAGGCAGACTGCCTGACGTGGGGCAGCTGAGTAGTTATACCCTTACGAGGCAAGGAGGCGTTTGTCCGGGAGCTCCATCGTGAGCACCCGGGGATCGTCCTTATGAAGGCCATAGCCAGATCTCATGTCTGGTGGCCTGGCATTGACGTTGACTTGGAGCTCCGCTTCTGTCGGTGCACTATTTGTGCCCAACTCAGTAATGCCCCCAGGGAGGCCCCCCTAAGCCCCTGGCCCTGGCCCACCAAACCGTGGTCGCGGGTGCATGTAGACTATGCGGGCTCATTCTTGGGCAAAATGTTCCTCGTAGTCGTTGATGCATTTTCAAAATGGATCGAGTGCACCATTTTAAACTCGAGCACCATCTCCACCACTGTGGAGAGCCTTAGAACCATGTTTGCAACGCACGGCATTCCTGACATATTGGTCAGTGATAATGGTCCGTGCTTCACCAGCGCAGAATTTCACGATTTTATAGTTGACCACGGTATAAATTACATTAAGACGGCACCTTTCAAGCCGACCTCCAATGGCCAAGCAGAGCGAGCAGTGCAGATCATTAAACAAGGCCCGCTCAGAATCCAGGGTCCCATGCTGCAGAGCTGCCTGTCGCAACTGCTGCTGGCATACAGATCTCGTCCGCATTCGTTGACTGGGGATCCCCCCGTGCAACTATTGATGAAATGAACCTTAAAGACCAGGCTCTCGTTAATCCTCCCAGACATGCATGAAATTGTTGAGGCTAAGCGTCAAAAGCTAACTGAGTACCATGACTGAAATTCGAGGGGGAGGTGGAATGAGATAGGGGACAAAGTGTTCGTGCTAAACTATAGCCGGTGTCCCAAATGGCTTGCAGGGACAGTAACAGACAAAGAGGGAAACAGGCTACTGGTTGTACAAATGGACAATGGCCAAACCTGCCGGAGGCATGTAGACCAAGTAAAAAGTAGATTCACTGATAATACTGAAAAACCAGAGGCAGACTACAATGTGGAACTCACACCACACCTGGTGGACAGACAGGTGGAACAACCTGAGGAAAGGGCAGTCTCAACAGACAGCCCAGGCGAGATACCAGCAATCACACCGAATGAAACAGACAGCCCAGGCGAGATACCAGCAATCACACCGAATGAAACAGACAGCCCAGGCGAGATACCAGCAATCACACCGAATGAAACAGACAGCCCAGGCGAGATACCAGCAATCACACCGAATGAAAACAGGCACCAAGGCAAACAACTGAACCACAACGAAGACGCTCCACGCGAGAGCGCAGACCACCTGAGAGACTGAATCTATAAAGGCAATAAGACCTTGGGGGAGGGGATGTCATGTATCTCACATTACTGTATATAACTGTATCTTACCATGCTATACACGACTGTAACTGGATATGACCTGTAACAATAAGCATACCTTACCACCAGGGGTGCACTTGCAGGAGACACTCCATACCTGTCGCACTGAGGTATATAAAGGGAGGTCTCAGGCAAGTGCAGCATTTGAGAGCTGGAATTAAAGGTGCAGGTCCTGAGTGACCTTGACTTCAGCGTGTGTCTCGTGTAAGTCAGTACATTAGAGTCAGGACTTAACAGAAATGGTTTAAATTCCTCAGGGCATGCCCCGTACGTGGCTGCCCAGTCCCCATTCAGGACACATTTCTTAACTAAAGACAGTAGCACGTCTTTATTTGTCCAGACTTTAATCTAACGGGCTGTCACAGGTGAGCCTTCGCTTTCGAAAGCTTCAACAGCCATGACCATTTCAGCAACATGCTCAGTTGCCTCCTCAGTGGTGGCTAGTGGGAGCCTGCTGAGTGCATCGGTGCAGTTTTCAGTGCCCGGTCTGTGCCGAATTGTGTAGTCATAGGCGGCTAACGTAAGTGCGCACCTCTGTATGCAGGCCAATGCATTCGCATTTATGGCCTTGTTGTCTCCAGCTCAAATTTCCTGCCAAACAGGTACTGGTGCATTTTTTTTATTGCATATACGCATGCTAGCGCTTCCTTTTCTACCATCCCGTAGCCCCTTTCTGTCTGGGACAGACTTCTGGAGGCATAAGCTACCGGCTGTAACTGACCATTGGCATTCACATGCTGCAACACACACCCGACCCCATAGGATGACGCATCGCACGTTAAAACAAGTTTCTTACATGGGTCATATAATGTTTACAGTTTGTTGGAACATAACAAGTTGCGTGCTCTATCAAAAGCCCTTTCCTGGCTGTCCCCCCAGACCCAATCGCGTAGGAGCACGTGTAGTAGCTCTGAAAGCGTGCTCAATTTGGGAAAAGTTCAGGAGCCCCAGGAACGAATGCAGCTCCATCGTGTTACGAGGTCTGGGTGCTCTCTGGATCACTTCCGTTTTGGACGCAGTGGGTCTGATCCCGTCTGCTGCTACCCCAGTAATTCTACCTCTGGAGCTAAGAAGATGCACTTCGCCTTTTTCAGTCGCAGCCCTACCCGGTCAGTCTGCGTAGCACCTCCTCCAGGTTGTGGAGATGTGCTTCAGTATCGTGACCCGTGATGAGGATGTTGTCCTGAAAAGCCACCGTCCTTAGAATCGACTTGAGGAGGCTTTCCATATTTCGCTGAAAGATCGCGGCGGCCGAACGAATCCCAAACGGACATCTGTTGTACTCAAACAACCCCTTGTGTGTTGTGATGGTGGTCAGCTTCTTCGACTCACTCACCAGCTCCTGGTTCATGTAAGCTGAGGTCAGGTCCAATTTTGAAAAAGGTTTGCCACCGGATAGCGTCGCAAAGAGGTCCTCCACTCTCGGTAGCGGGTACTGGTCTTGGAGTGACACCCGATTGATGGTGGCCTTGTAATCGCCACATATCCTGACTGACCCATCCGCCTTGAGCACCGGCACAATCGGGCTCGCCCAGTCACTGAATTCGACTGGCGAGATGATGCCTTCCCTCAGCAGGCGGTCCAATTCGCCTTCTATCTTTTCCCGCATCACGTACAGCACCACTCTGGCCTTGTGGTGTACTGGCCTGGCATCCGGGTTTATGTGAACACTACCTTGGCCCCCATGAAAGTGCCGATGCCGGGTTGAAATAATGAGTCAAATTTGTCCAGGACCTGTGAGCATGATACTCGCTCCACAGAAGAAATTGCATTGACATCGCCCCATTTCCAGTTCATGACAGCAAGCCAACTCCTCCCCAGTAGTGCTGGACTGTCCCCCGGGACAATCCAGAGTGGCAACCTGTTCTCTGAATCTTTGTGGGTCACGACTACCGTGGCGCTGCCTAGCACCGGAATTATCTCCTTTGTATATGTCCGTAGCTGTGTGTCAATCGGCAATAATTTTGGCCTCCTGGCCTTGGACACCCACAACCTTTCAAACTGTTTGATACTCATCAGGGACTGGCTGGCCCCCGTGTCTATCTCCATTAATACTGGGATGCCATTGAGGAGCACTTCCATCATTATCGGTGGCATCCTAGTATATGAACTGTATATGTGCTCCACATGAACTCGCTGAACTTCAGCTTCCAGCGATTTCCCCCAGTATTCATTTCGCCTCGTAGGGCTTACATCGGGCTTGTCCTCCTCGTACATCAACCTGGCTGCAGACTTCCTGCACATACGCGCCAAGTGACCGCTGACGTTGCAGTTTCTGCAGGTATATTGCTGATACCTGCAGGCTCTGGCTGGGTGTTTGCCTCCATACCGCCAGCATGAGCTGGAGGCCTCATTGTTGGAAACAAAAGGTCCATTACCAGTCGATCATCTCTGACTATCTCTGTAACTGTCCTTAAGCACACCATTAACAGGTGTTGATGGCCCCATTACTGGCCGCATTGTCCATTGCGATGGCATGAATCGCCGTTCAGCTAGCCATTGTCTCTGTTGAATTCCCCCTTTGGGTTCGACTACATGCTGGGGCATGTCCGATTGCCCTTGTCTGCCTAGAGAACTGTGTGCCGCGTTAACAATGTTGACTCCCTGGTCGTTTGCCGCATTTGAGCCAAGATTTTTGTCATACATCATTCTGGTCTCCTCCTCCCCTGAGATAAATGTCTGGACTCTCAGAGCTGCCGCTTCCAAGGTCAAGTGTTTGGTCTCAATCAATTTCCTGAAAACTCCAGCCCTCAATACAAACGATGCCCTCAATAAAAAAGTCTCGCAGCATCTCCGCTCTGCGTGCATCTGTGAACTTACATAGGCTCGCCAGTCGCCGGAGATCTGCCACGAAGTCAGGAACGCTTTGCCCTTCTTGCCGCCGGTGCGTGTAAAACCAGTGTCTCACCATGTGCATGCTGCTCGCCGGTTTAAGGTATTCCCCGATCAACTTACTGAGCTCTTCGAATGTCTTGTCTGCCGGCTTCTCTGGCGCTAGAAGGTACTTCATCAGGGAGTACGTTCTGGATCCACAAACCATCAGGAGATGAGCCCTGTGTTTGTCGGCCGAATCCTGTCCCAACCATTCCTTAGTGACAAAACTTTGTTGTAGTCTCTCAATAAAGTCGTCCCAATCATCACCAACACAGTACCTCTCTTCTGTTCTGCTAGTGGCCATGCTCGCGCGGTTTAAATCCCAGTTTCTTGTCGCCAATGATATGTCCTTACTATACAGTATAAATGCACACGAGACCCATACTTGAGAGAAGGTCACTCTGTGACCAGTTACCTTTATTACCAAGACCTCAAGTGATGAAGGTGGGTGGAGCTTCCCTTTTTATACCTGAAAGTCCAGGTTAGGAGTGTCTCCCACAAGTTCACCCCCTTGTGGTCAATGTTCTCAAGGTGTACAACTTAGGTCAGCTTATACATGGGTTACAATGATAGTTGAATACATGACACTTTCCTCCTTTAAGACGCTCCTTAATAGCTACCTCTTTGACCAAGCTTTTGGTCACCTGCCCTAATTTCTCCTTACGTGGCTCTATGCCAAATTGTTGTCTCACAATACTCTTGTGAAGAGCCTTGGGATGTTTCACTTTGTTAAAGACACTATATAAATACAAGTTGTGTTGTTGTAGAAACATTTCCTATTTGTTCAGGTAGTCATCACCTTGTCAACACCATCTTGGAGTGAGTGTACAATCAGTTCTACATTTTTCAGGAATCAATGGCCTAAAGAGGTTAACAGCATCAGCACCTAATGTAATTGTGTCTCATGCATTGTTGGGTTTGGAGCTTCAGATTCGGAACTGTGCAATCAATGAAAGGGTCATTAAATAGGATCAAAATCATAAAAATCCCCACCTTGGCTGAATCTATATTTTGAGTGAAGTCTCATATTTTTTTCCTATTTACGATGCTGTCTGATTTTTTTTGTTTGTTGCTATCTTCCACTTTCTGCTCTAATCTTCTGAAGACACCGCTGAGATAATACCCAATGGAAGTTTTGCCCAAGTGTTAATTCTTCATGTCTGAATCTACACAGTGACTGTTGGCAGGCTACTTGACCATAGGAAATGTCTTCCTTTTTAAATGACCGATGCACATCAAATTAAAGGTGTATTAGCTTCAGTTTTTGCAAATGATTAAATACTGCACACGGAGAAAATGGCTGATATTCTCCTTTATCTGGCAATAGTCATCAATGCCTGTGAATGATATTTGAATTGTAGAACAAATTCTGAATTCCTAAGGGTCAGTGTAAAAGAACTGAACAAACTAGCAATGTTTCAAAAACAAACTCAAAATTCTTAACTGTTTATGTAAAATAAATGTTGAGAGAGAGTTCTCCCCCACCATGTATGAATAGCTCTGGTAATGTGTGCAGCAGCTCTCACTTCATGCTTGAATTAGTTCTTTGTGTCCCATTCCAGCATAAAACCTGCTGGATCACTCACTATAGACTTATTATCATGTGTCAATGAGTATTTTATACACAGCTCTTGGCACAATATATATCGGCATGCATTGATGGGTACAAATTCAGCATTGTCAATTTGCCACAGGCAAAATCCAAAATGAATTGAATTTTGAACCAAATTCAAATCCACCTTGAAATACAAGATCTTTCTACTCAGCAGATAGTCTGGGTCTTAGTGTGCCTCGTTAGGAGGATATACTTTAATTCAGCTCAAGGGTTCATTAAGCTGTAGGCTTAGTGAGTAAATACACTGGCCTGGAAATTCCGCAGGGGCTGGCTCTTCCAGTCTCCCACCGTAACTTCCGTGGGAGACTGGAAGAATCCCCAGAGAAGCTGTGCAAACAGCCAGCCATTTATGCATCTGTGAGGGAGTTCTACTCGCCTCCAGCCAATGTTACATCAAGAGAACCTCCCTGCTGAATTTCCAGGCCACGACCAGGTGTAGTTCTACGTCAGATAGATTGGAAACATCACGTCCGGTATACAGTGACTATTTTACAGCTGTAAATTAAGTGTGCATGGTCGATGGATGAGGATAGGTTTGGTCTCTTCTGAAAAATGGCATGACGAATGCCCACTTGATGAGGTACCCAGAAGAAAGTAAGAATTATGAGCAGGAGTAGGCTATTTGGCCCCTCAAGCCTGCTCCACCATTTAATAAGATCATGGCTGATCTGATCAGCGCCCACGGAGCTGAATCCCAACATGAGTTCGTGTGAGCAGCAGAGAAGGGAGGTAAATGAGGAAATAACACTAGCCAGTAACACAGAAGTGAAATGTGGCTTAGCCCCCTAATCAAGCTGCAGAAAAATAGGAAAATAAATTCGCATCAATCAAATTTTCCATCCTGTACAGGAGGCCACAGCCTTTCCCAGAATTCCCATCCTGTACATTGAGCCGCAGCATTTCCCAGAATTCCCATCCTGTACAGGAGGCCACAGCCTTTCCCAGAATTCCCATCCTGTACATGAGGCCACAGCCTTTCCCAGAATTCCCATCCTGTACATGAGGCCACAGCATTTCCCAGAATTCCCATCCTGTACATTGAGCCACAGCATTTCCCAGAATTCCCATCCTGTACAGGAGGCCACAGCCTTTCCCAGAATTCCCATCCTGTACATGAGGCCACAGCCTTTCCCAGAATTCCCATCCTGTACATGGGGAGGAATACACACTGCTTGCCATGGTTCCTTCAGCTCTGTTATGTGACATTTAAACATCTGTCATGCAAACCTTGTGGCTTTGTGGAATGTATTTAAGCACTGAAAGTATTTTAAATGGAAGATTTTATTTAAGCTCTAACTCTGGAAATTGCTGCACAGGCTATCTTGTCATTGGCATGTTAAGCACAATTCCTAGCATTTGCCCTTCTTGACCCCTGCACATGGGATCACAACAGATAAAGTTAAGCACATCAACATCTGTTCTTGTTCACGCTGATTTTTCATTAAAAAAAAATCTTAGCTATTTCTGTACCAGATTCCATAGCACAATGACAGATTAAGGTCTTCAATGTAATGTTGGTTCCCACCGTTGGCATTCTCTATACAGTATCCATACTGATGATTATCATACTCAGATAGGGCTCATTTTCCAAGCATAAAATCAGTCTTGAGCAGACAAGAAGTCTGAAATGTTACCAAGGGCAGACAAAGCAGCAATCACTAGGTGTCATGCGCCTGTTTTTTTTTGAACAGAACTAAGCAGCAATTGACCAGCACAAGCTGGTCCTAGGCTCCACTGATGACACAGCTACTGCTGCTGCTAATGGTCTCTCCAAACACACCAGAACTGGCACCATCATCACACAACAGCCACAGGTCCCAGTGCTGACCTGTTTGGGGTCAACAAAAACCCCGGCACTTGAGAGTGATAGGGTAAAGAAAGAGGCAGGAGACTCGAGTTCTGCAGCCCCTTCCCTGCCTGCTGAATCATGGACTGCTGGCATCAGAAGTGGACGAACATTAGTCAGGATCAAGAATTAATTTCCCGTTTCTAAGAAAATAATATAGCATGTACAATGAAAACTATCATAACGACCACTTTATGAGGGAACCCTCATTGCCAGTCTCAACAGGAACTCAATAATTCAGATGCGAGTTGGGGAAAAAACTGTCAATGAAGGAAATCTGAAATAAAACAGAAAATACTGGAAGTGCCCAGCATGTTAGTTAGCACTTGAAAGAAAAAAGATAGGTTTTAATTTTAAGTCAGATCTTAACTAGACTTATATAGGAACTAGAATTAGGAGTTCACTGATGGTGGTCATTAGAGACAGATTTCATTGTACTTACAGTAAAATAATAAAACAATTCAGGTGGGCCCTTTGACCCAGAACAAAGCAGTACAAATATCACTGTACGTTATTCAGTATTCACTTACATCATTGCACATTAAGGTGCATTAATGGAGAGAGTAATCAGAAAATCTGATTGACAAGTGTGAGTGCAATCGGTTAAAAATCAGTTCTTCAGAACGTACTTTGAATTAAAAGCCAATATCACGTGCGTGGGCCTACCCACTAATAGGGTAATAAATGATACGAAGGACTCCAAACTAATTAAAGTGTTCTGTTTTTGCCTCATACTTTAATCAGCTTTGTGTCCCCTATTTCAGTACAGGGCATGCAGGATCATTCATTATACGATTAGCAGACAATCAGTCACTAAGTAAGTTATTATGTATGAAATTTTACATCTGAATTTAAAAGGTATGCATGCTTTGTGCTATATTAAGGCACTAAATAAGCCTTTTTAATAAGACACTCCTATATTTAGAGTCTGCTCTGGATATAATATGCTGCCATTTTTATTAAAATGCCGACATTAAATTGCTGTTTGTACATTCACCACAAAGACAACATTTGAACACAATCTAAATAGAATGCTATAATTATTCTCCAGTGCTCCAATTTACCAGAGAGTATGCCCTCTCATTGTGCAGTGTGAGTGTGAGTGAGTGTTGCGTGTGCATGTCTCCGTATCAACGTGGGGAAGTGACTTAATACTCAGTGTTTAGTCCAGTTACTTTTTTTTAGTCCCAAAGGTCAACTATTGTGGATGAGATACAACCACAGTATAGTCAGACCACTACCTTAAATTCCAACATTCAACACTACATAGAAATTCCATTGAGCCACCAGCAACTGTCGGCCTTAACTTGGCAGCATGTTTTTTAAATCTCTATGTTATAAAATTTGTTTCCCAGCATTCCCAAGGACTCAATTGGTAGCTGCAGTCCCGATATGTTACTGCAGCATGCGGTCCTGGAACATCTCAGGTTTTATATGTGGTCTGCAGTGAGTCAGGTAAACCCATGCAGGGCTGTGGTAGGGATGTTATCATCGGCTTCAACGCTCCTGGCTAGGAAAGAAAAAGGGAACAACAAAAAAAATAGGCACGCTTTCCATTCCCGTGTCCCCTACTGGAATGAGCATCGTGTGTTGTCAGGAGAGGACAAGATCGGGCTTGGGTGTGATGCCTCCTATGTCAAATAACCTGCTGGCACTCACTGACCAGAATCATGCATGCATAATGGCCACTTGAGCAAGGTATCGGAGGCTGGCCAAGGTCCATGGAGCTGTGCCAGTGCTTTCAGCGAAGGACGGAAGCAAGTTAGAAGGTGGATACAGTTTGCTTTTCTTTGTTAATAAAGTATTTGCTTAATGAATGGGAGATACTCCCAACCTTGAGCAGGGCTATAATAACACGGATAAAGAGGAGCACAAGTTGTGCGGCAATCAGACGTTGTTGACTGTGTGGTAAGAGAGGAGGATGGAAAGTGGAATGGCATGCAGTATTCACCAGCGTTAACTAAACAGAATTTCAGACAGTGGCAGGCTCACATGGATGGCTTCTAAAGGAAGAGCGTATCTAGCGACCAGCTGCAAACTTTAAAACCATTGTATAAAGTTATTTAAAGCTGAACTGTTTCCATTTTAGGCATTCCTGCATTCTATTTACAGAGGTTTTTTTGTGTTTTTAAGAGATCTTCTGTTCTCTTCAAATAAACATTTTATCATAATGTTTGAAAGGACTCGCGTTGTCCCACAGGCCCATTTGAAGCTACACAATGTCTGGAACAGCCTGGGTCATTTCCAAAAGTGACACTATCTTAATGATGTCACCCAAAGTACAAAGAAGTAAACTGGGCACAGTATCCAAACTCAAGAAGAGAACACTGGTAAATTAGAAATCAAGAAGACGGTATTTGTTTAATAACAGCAATGGCCTTGTTCCTGTTTTCAAAAAGAAAGGACCATTTCCTTTTCAAATGCTTTTTTGGAATGGGTGTTAATCCTACTGATGAACACCCCAGTATTTTAAACTGGTCTGTGCGGAAGCAGATAGAACAACAGATTACATCATCTTATCAGAAATTTCTCAACTCAATTCTTTGATAATCAAAATATCAAGATTGCCCAGATCTCTAAAGTAAGTCTAAAAATCGATAATATCCATTATATATTGTTTAAGTGTGCATGTGCAGAGCTCTGGATGATTGAAGCGGGTAGTAAGGCAGAACTGCCAGTATAACTCAGTGCTGCTGACTGGGTACTGCTCTAAAGGAGGTCATCATCATCATCATAGGCAGTCCCTCGGAATCGAGGAAGACTTGCTCCCACTCCTAAAGTGAGTTCTTTGGTGGCTGAACAGTCCAACAGGAGAGTCACAGATCTTGTCATAAGTGGGACAGACATCCGTCGGGAGAAGGGGGGGGGGGGGGGTGGCACTGATTTGCCGCACGCTCCTTCCGCTGCCTGCGCCTGACCTCTTCACGCTCGCAGCGTTGAGACTCGAAGAGCTCAACGCCTTCCCAGATGCACTTTCTTCAACTAGGGCGGTCTTCGGCCAGGGTCTCCCAGGCGTCAGTGGTGATGTCGCACTTTACCAGGGAGGCTTTGAGGGTGTCGCTGTAACGTTTCCGCTGCCCACCTTTAGCTCGTTTGCCATGATGAAGCTCCGCATTGCTTAGGGAGCCTCGTGTCTGGCATGCGAACTAAGTGGCCTGCCCAGCGAAGCTGATCGAGTGTGGTCAGTGCTTCAATGCTGGAGATGTTAGCCTGGGCAAGGACACGGATGTTGGTGCGTCTGTCCTCCCAGGGGATTTGCAGGATTTTGCGGAGACATCGTTGGTGATATATCTCCAGCGACTAAAGGAGGTAGCAACAGCACAAAGAGGTCATTAGTAAAGTCAACCATGGGTTAGACTTAGCTTCTTTTAGAGCCTCTAGGTACTGCACACGAGATTTGGGGATAGGTACTAAGTAAAGCATCAAACCAAAAAGTATCGCTGCCCCTATAAAATATCAATAACAACAGCAACAACAAAAGCCAGTTATATTGCCGTAGGCAGTCAAAGTTATATTTTAGGGTTTTTGAAATCACCTTCTCACAGGCCAAAAAGGCAAACTGCTAAACAAATCACCTAACAATGGAATGTGTCTTGTAAATTTTGTAACATTTCATATGTCGAGTTGGCTCAGTGCCTCTACTAGGAGAAGAAAAATCTATTTCATGTCTGCCTAGCAGGGCAGTGAGAGGACTGATTGGGAGAAAGCAGGAGAGTGACTTTTGATCGTGTGGCCTAACAAGCGATTCGTGCTCCTGCCTCTTCAGCTGAACAAGTCCACATTACCTATTCAGACAAAAGTGACAGGCCGGCCACTACACTACTCTGCTTCTCATCTCATACAATGGGCAAAACACTGGAAAGCTGCTGATCAAATGAATCGGTCTTTTCAAGACAAGCAGGTTGTCTAAATCAAAGCTGGACAGAGTGAACTGCACATTATTAAACAAGAGAAAAAATGAAACTGAGTGATGTTAAATCAGTTTGAATTGCTCTAGGGAGCTGCAGACTGACAGTCAAGAAAGCTCAGGCAAATCTTGCATAGAGTTTCATTGCTTCAATTCTTATTTTATTTTGTTGAAGAGAAAAGACATTTATGTATGACAGATATTTCTTTACCTAAAGTAACAGTAGTTCCGGAAGGGGGAGTTGGAGCGGGCTGCGACAGGGAGGATCACGATGCCTGGGGATTTAGGGGAGCACTCCTGCTCCTTCTGACTCCATTGAAAGGGTCTTTAAAATAATATATATATATATATAGTCTCAAACTGGGGGCCACTGAAGAGTCCTGAGGCCCAAAACCTGCCCTGCTCAGCAGAAACACATTTTGCAAAGGGGTCCTTCAACAGGCTTTAGGCCCTCGTTAACAAGCGGCTTAACGCCTGCTTTAGGCATCTGTTCAGATTGCCTGCAAAATGGGCACCACAAATTTAGGAGTGGGACCAATGCCTGCACAGATTGGGTGCAAGCCGTCACACTGCTAAATTGGTATGTTTTGTGCCCATTTTATGCCTGAAAAAGATGCTCAATCGAATGGATATTTTTTGCTAGATTAGACACCCAGATTTAGTGGCAATTGAAAGCAACATTAAATTTGCATCTGCTGCTTAGATGTTTACTCTTCTCCTATGCCACTCCTGAGAGAAATTCTCTCTGTAAACAAAGCATCTGTTACTTCAATGTCATACTCGAGTGGTTTTCCACTTTTATGTGAAAACATATCAAACTACGAATGAAGTGCTGAACTATTATCGTTGCATTTCCAAGCGGTTCATTGTATGCTTAGAGATATTTCTGAGGGACGGGATAAGCCATTATATAAATGCAAGTCTTCCTTGTTGCAGCAAGCTGGAGAATCTTCTATGCTAAGTTCATGCATTCACAAATAAACTTTCAAAAGTAGCTCAGCTATTAGCAGTTTTAAAAGTTTTCCCTGAACTTTTGCTATTTACGATCCAGTGTATCATTTCTATCTTCATACTGGTTTCAAAGGCTTATGGACCTATGTACAATCATAAACCACATATTGTCTGTCATCTGCCTTAAAACTCTGAAGCAATGTTTATATCAGTGTGACATAAAAGGTGATTTTTTTTTTAAACACATGAGCCAGGTAAAAGATCTGTTACATCAGTGTATGGTTCACCTGGGAGATATTATAGCTCAGAGATGCTGTATATTTCAAGCAAATAAATAGGACATATGTATTGCAATTCAATAAATCAAGATTTTAATTTTCCACACTCAAACTAATGTAGTTCAACATTTAGCGCCAACAATATGCATTTTTTTTAAAGATATAGATCTCTAGGATAAGGTCAGAGGCCCCTAAGTGCAGGACACCACTATGGTTTAAAAAAGTGGGAGAGAAGACGGAGTAAATCAATTGCTAGTGATTAAATGACACAACTTTGAGCTTCAAAACGTTATGGGTTGTAAGAGAATGGAAGCACTGAGAAATGTGAGGAATTCCATAGTTTTGAGGTCCTGAGAAAGAATGATGCAATGTCAAGATTTCAAATTACAACACAGTGAGACTGCACAGAGGAGGATAAATGTGGAGGCTGTTTAGGAGCAACAAGGAAGGAAAGCTTGGAGGAGTAATGACCGTAGTAGCAGCAATAAAAGAGTGACCAGGAAGACTGCAATGAAGAGAAAGAGAGGTTGGAGGTTAAAAGTGAGAGCCAGGCTTTTTCTTGCGGCCTGTGCAGGAGTGTGAGTGAAGTGTGAGTAGAGCTTTCACAGATGTGGGAGTAGTATTTTGGTCTTGGAACAGATCAATAGACTTTCTGCTTCCTGCCAATGAAGTCAATGACTGCAGAAACAATACTGGACAGGTACATGTTTTCTCATTTACATGAGCATTGCAATCACCTTTTATAATCTAATCTGTTACCCATAAACTTGATGCTCAAACATCTCTTTATTTGCTCACAGAATGTAATCAATGCTGACAAAACTGCATTTATTGCCCAGCCCCATTTATGGTGTGGGCCTTAACTTCTTGAACCACTGCAGTCCTAGTGGTGCTGGAATCCCTGCAATTGTGTTACTTCTGTAACTTTAGATTGTTCATTCAGTTGCATTTGTGCTGCTATGACTAAATTAAAATTCATTTTGCCTCAAATAATAAAAACAGAATGAAGAAATAAACATGCCTTGCAATCAATAAGGTACAGTCATTTGAAAAATATGTGTTTTAAGGGTTCATTGACATGAATTCCCTATCAATGAATGTATCAGGAGGGAGGATGAATGTACTGGAGAGTTGTCAAAAGGAGTCTGCTGTGTTTTATTTAAAATAAAAATGATTTCAATGAATATACAGTTCAGGGAACAATACCATGAAATGATGAGAGCAGGGCAGAGAAGAAGGGAAAAAAATATATTTGACATGGAGGAGGAAAATCTGTGAATTTTAGAGAGGCAGCACTTTTTTAGATCTTATACTTCCTATACCAAACAGACATTGAAGGTTTATGGGAACTTTACATTGTTGCAAAGTCTAACACCTTGCTGAACACAATACTGTCTTCTATATTTTAAGGGATCACTGGGGTAAATTTTTCTTTTTAAAACCCGATTGTAGTGTAAAGTCAGAGAGAGAGCAAATTGCAATAAAACACAAGTTATTGCCATTTCAAGTCTATTGGGACCAATTTAGACTGACAGAGCTGGTTCGTCAAAAGATAAGGAGCAGACAAGACTCTAGCACCTGTACATGGTGTTTTGCTAAGGTAGGTTAGTCTCCAACAGCAAGGCAAATGGAAATCTTCGCACTGCTGTATTATTTCACTAATTTTCACAGTTCCTCACACATCCCCTACAATTTATCCTTCTCTTCTTATGAAAGCCCAGAACCACAGTCTACTATGACTCCACAGGCACTCACCACTCTACAATACCTTGCCCAAGTGCACATTATTTATGTGTGCATCTAAACACTGTGTTCACAGGTTACCCGACCATTGGGACTGCTAAGTAGTACTAAGCAGTTCTGATGAAAGGTCATCGATCTGAAACGTTGGCTGTGATTTTACATACCGGGTTGGGAGTGAGACGGGCGACTTGGGGTGCGAGTTGCAGCCCGCTCTCTCCAAGTGATTTTACGAGGCTCGGGCTTGTTATCTGAGGTCCCGGCCTATTAAAAGGAAGCGGGTCTGATGATGTCATTTGATGACACATCATTAGCCGGTTTCCTTAAAGGGACCGTGCTAAGTTAATTTTGACAAATGTGCTCTCAGTGTTCTACAGCATTGAGATGCTGCAAACAGTGCACAATGGTGCACGGCTGCCCCCAGGCTCTCCCAAGACTCGCGCCAGATGCTTATGGAGGGAATCACAACTCGCAGGGAGGTTCTCTTCCCTTCCACTGGGTGGAAGAGACCTCCCCAGGAGACCAACACAGCCTGGTTGCACATTGCAGAGGAGGGCACAAGCAGGGATGTCATCAGGAGGACCTGGCTGCAGTGGCACAAAGCTTTCAATGATCTCAGTCGATCACGAAACCTTGCTGCAAAGCCACACTAAACCTCATCCTATTGTGCCACTCATCAGACCCCATCACTCTGCCTTACCTACCCTACTCCTGCACATCCTTGCTCACACCAACTTACCTTGCACCTCCACCCATCCCTCTCTCTCTATTTACATTATCACATTCCAATCTCATTAGCCACCCCTCACACTCACCCTCATCCTAGTCCAATCATAACAACTAACAACACACAAGGGTAGGCACTTGGGTGTTTTATGCAATGTTCATGTAACGTTTCTGTTAATGTGTTGTCAAACATTGATATCTTTATTTTCAACACTTTGCCTTCTTGGACAGATCTGTGGGCACCTTTGGAAGTGGCTTAGTGAGTTGCAGTGAATGGTGAGACAAAAGGGTATGCCCCTTCCCACCCAGTGGTGATGAGTGTGAAAGGGATGGCTTGGGCATTGTCGGGATGTTTATGGTTTTGGTGAGGGGTGGTGCCAACCTGGCGCATCATGTAGCAGCCTGGGTGTACAGCGTCAAGTGAAGTAAATCTGGCCATGGTGAGGCCATCCCTGGTGGTCGGATACTGATACTCTCTCTGTGCCCTGTGCAACATCAGGTGATTGCGCAGAAGGTTGGTTTTGTTGTTGGTGATGCGGGTGTGCCTAGTGATGTTGATGTTGGGGCTGTTCATGGTGGGATTCTGAGGACCAAGGGGAGATTTTTTCAAGGGCACCCATGCTGCTGGAACAGATGGCAGGTGAAGCTGAGATGACAGAAGCGATCGGTCAATGGTGAGAGAGATTGCTCAAAGGAGGTGACACTGGTTAGAGAGTTCACTGCAAACACTTCAAACCTCCATAAAGCTGAAAGATGTGCTCCAAATCTTGAGATTGGAAATTGAACAGCTGTGAAATGGTAGCTTTTATAGCACTTTTGCTGTTGTCAATTATTCAAACCAATCCAGAGTTGTCGAGAACTCGGCAGACTTACCTGACGTGATCCCCAAGAGACGGGAATCTCAAAAAAAATTGGAAAGGTTGTTAGGACCTGGTAAAATGCTGCTTAAATAGCTTTAAGCAACTTCTTAACTAGTTCAATTGCCTGACATGTCACGGAATGCCGGGTCTACAATCCAAAGGGAGAGCCAACACTTGAGAAACTGACATGGGGGCGGGTTCAGAGCGGACTTCCACCCCGCTGTCAATCATGGCCATTTTGACAATGGACCCACCTCCAAACTCACACTCGCAGCGCCGGTAAGATTCCGGCCATTAACTCTGTTTCCCTCCACAGATGCTGCCTGACTTAGAGTGTTTCTAGCATTTTCTGTTTTTTATTCAGTACTATCTACATCTGCCTGTTCTGTTAGGAGTTATTGAATACAGATTGACAACATGATTCCTGGCTGATATTTTCCCTCCCAACCCCATCGGCACTGCGACCAATTGTAGTGCCCCTTCAGGTAGCCTGACGCAGATCAGCGAATGGTAGCACAGACTCGAGGTCGAAACTGGAACTTTCCTGGTCTGGATGGCTCAGTTTCAAAATAGGCAGCAATTGCATTAGCTAAGTTACTTGAGTGCTCCTTTAAGCAATGTTCCCCCTAATATTTTTTGGGGTCGCGAGCCCTTTAAGGGGCTGCGGGGGCCCATTCACAGTTTTGTGCATGTGTGAAACGTAACATTGGAAATCCGGTCCTGGCTTTGTGGGGCCGGCAGAGAGCTGCGCAGCCATGAAGCCGCACAGCTTTGGAAGAACGTTGTCTACAAGTACATCATTTTTCGTTTAAAATGCACAGACAGGTTCAAAGTTACAGATGGTGAATTGTTAAAACTTTGTCGGAACATCTGATGTCTTTTTTTTTTAATTCAAAGTTGTCATGTTTTAGAGGGATTTTTTACACACACATACATGCAATATATATCTATATACAGATATACATTTTATACATGAGGAGTCAAGTAAAGCAACAAAAACAACACTTTGTATGTATATATCACCTTTAATGTAGTAAAATGTCCCAAGGTGCTTCACAGGAGCGTTATCAAACAAAATTTGACAGAGTCACATAAGGAAATATTAGCACAGATGGCCAATAGCTTGGTCAAAGAGATAAGTTTCAAGGAGCGTTTTAAAGGGGGAAAGAGAGTTAGAGAGGAGGAGAGGTTTAGGGAGGGAATTCCAGATCTAAGGACCTTGGCAGCTGAAGGCACAGCCACCAATGGTGGAGCGATTATAATCAGGGACGCTCAAGAGGCCTGATTTGGTGGAGCACAGATATCTCTGAGGTTTGTAGGGCTGGAGGAGATTGCAGAGAAAGGGAAGGTAAGGCCATGGAGGGGATGAGAATTTTAAAATCGAGGTGTTGTTTAACTGCGAGCCAATGTAGGTCAGAGAGCACAGGGGTGATGGGTGAGCGGGACTTGGTGCGAATTAGGACACAGGCAGCAGAGTTTTGGATGACCTCAAGTTTATGGAGGGTAGAATGTGGGAGGCCAGTCAGAAATGCACTAGAATAATCAAGTCTAGAGGTAACAAAGGCATGGATGAGGGTTTCAACAGCAGATAAGCTGAGGCAGGGATAGAGTCGGGCAATATTCTGGAGGTGGAAATAGATGGTTTTAGTGATGGCATGGATATGTGGTCAGAAGATCATCTCATCATCAAATATGACACCAAGGTTGTGAACATTCTGATTCAGCCTCAAACAGTTGCCACGGAGAGGGATGGAGTGGGTGACTGGGGAACATAGTTAGTCGCCGGGACCGAAGACAATGGCTTCTTACTTCCCAATGTTAAGTCGGAGGAAATTTCTGCTCATCCAGTACTGGATGTCGGAGAAGCAGTCGGACAATTTAGAGACGCCAAGAGGGTTGATGGGGAGGTGGAGCTGGGTATCGTCAGCATACGTTTGGAAACTGATGCTGTGTTTTTGGATGATGTCACTCAGGGGCAACATGTAGATGAGAAATAGGAGGGGGCCAGGGATAGATCCTTGGCTGGGGACACCAGAAATAATGGTGTGGGAGCGGGAAGAGTCAGCATGGTTGGTGTGCAGGGTATAATTGGACCAAGGCCCACAGACATACCTCAGTTCCCATTTTACAGTTCAATAATCTTTCCTTATTTTTATATTTCCATTATTAACTCCTATATCCACATATATAATGGAAACTGCCGATGTAAACTCGTCACATTGTAATTGCACCGTTGCCCCCAGTGGCAGCATTGCATTTGCCTCCGCTAGACACAGAGTGTAATCACAGCATGAGAAATTTATATAGATATTTCCAGTACAAATGTCAGCAGAGGAATTTATAATGGGAAAAGTTAACAGGAATTCCACCCAGATGCAAGATTTTTAATATATTGTATAATATATACAACACAACTTAGTCATTGAAAGGAATGAAACTGATGAGACCTCAGAGCAAAACAATACGAATGAAAAGTCTTCGATTGCCCAGTATTGCAGTGAATCAGCCATATTTGTTAAAGCTTGTGTCATTAACTCCATTTTAGTGCTTCAAATACAGCAAGAATGTTATGTTGCATCATAGTAACACACCACTAGAACTTGGTTTTAAGGAAAAGTCTTCTCCCTTCACTTTTCTCTCCTTCCCTGCTGAAGGCACTGACTCATTCTGGAATAGTTTCGTGCGTGCTGGCAGCTGTTTAGTACGTTCCCAAATGGCCATTCTTTATGCATGATGGTGCAGAAATGGTGAGTGTTGGCGGGCTACTTCACTGAGGACATCACTGTCAAACCCAATCCTGCTTTCACCACATATCCATCCACATGCACACTTTCCAACACTACATGGCAATCCTGAGTGGCAACTTTGATGGCTTTCTTTTTCTCACCCTAGCTCAGGGGCAATGGGGCTAATTAGAGCATTACTGCCAAGCCCTTATATGAGCTCATCCAACTGAGCACAGATTAAGGAGTAAAACTGGGGCCTTCCTAGTATGACTCAGTTTCACATTGGGCAGTTTCTTAGACAGCCATTTTGAACAGATATGATTTTTCAGTTGCAATCTTTTTACGATTGTAGACAAAGCACGAGTAGGACATGGATTGCCCTCCTCTTCAAATTTATCAGAGAATGGCCTTTGATGTACCCGCCTTTCCTCATACTTTGAAAATAGCACCACTTATAATTAAAAAGAAGGAATAACTGAAGAGGCTAACGAGGGGTGCATGGCTGCCGACTGTGGTATAAGATTCGATACCACGTGAACCAGAGCACTGCTTGTTGGTTACATTGGTCGTGTTCGCGAGTGCTATAGCAGTCATATTCCACAGCTGGCAGCCATCTGTTCTATTTATATCAGGAGTCTTTTTTTTATTGTGGGTTGAGCGACTCATCTGTGGTATATGATTTTCAACCACAGTTCCACGGGTTAGAACCATGGTCTAATAAAGATGTATATTTAAACGGCTTTCTCTTAAAGGGGCAGGTTGCATCCAAAAGGGATTCAGTTGTATGTGGTACCTTGTAAAGTTCAGAATCACATACAGAATTTCTACTTTGGAGTGAATCTGGATTTAACTCAAGAAGACTTGTTCAAAACGATCCAATGTTTCGTCACCATTTTCTTGATAGCATTTATTTTACCAATTGCTTTACTTACGTAAACTATCCAATTCCAAAAGATTCATTTTCAAACTTGTAATACTTTTGCGAGCCTAGGCTCATCTTTGAGAGCCTAGCCTCACATTATTCATTAACACTGATCAGATTGTCCAACTACAAAGAGGAAATTCTCACAGAAAGGCCAAAAATGTTCAATAAGAGTTTTGAAGCTAAGGTTGTAGTCAAAACAATTATACAATTAACAACTGAACTGTCTGACTACCAATAAAAAAATTATGGTGGATGTGCCTGAGATTCAAACAGCAGTAAAATCCATTCCTTCAGAATCTCATTATAGAAACACATTAAATTCACTCTACAGTTAAACCTTCAGCTACTATATGTGGTTTGATTCAAACATACTCTCTTCAAAGCTGTGAACTTTGATCGTATCTGCATTCAAATCAAATCTGGCACAGTTTGCTGAAGGGAGTCTTCAATTATGAGGATCAAGAATAACACAACATGACTATGAGCGATCAATACTCGGGGATCTCCACCACTGTTTTCCCATCACATTGCCACATTGTGGCGTCCATGTACCAGGACATCGCATCACTCCCCATGTAGTGTCAACCATAACTGATACAAAAGCAAAATACTGCAGATGCTGGAATCTGGAATAAAAACAGAAAATGCTGGAAATCTCAGCGGGTCAGGCAGCATCTGTGGAGAGGAAGCAGAGTTAACGTTTCGGGTCGATGAGCCTTCGTCAGAACTGGAGAGTGTTCGCAAAGAACACGTTCTAAACAAGCACTGAAAGGGGGAGGGGAAGAAAGAACAAAAGGGAAGGCAGGAGAGATTAGAGAGACAAAAGTGATGATGGGCTGAATTCAAATGGCAATGACATGAATTAGAAAAAACATTAGTCAAGATAGGGTATGAATTGCAGAATAATGACCAGCTGCCATTAGAGACAAGAAGAAAAAAAGAAACAGGCTCGGCAGCGGCGGGGGGGGGGGGGTGGGGGGGGGTGGGGTGCGGAGGGAGGAAGGGAAACAAAGATTGGCAGAGGTTACGTTCTGAAATTGTTGACCTCGATGTTGAGTCCAGAAGGCTGTAAAGTACCTCAACGAAAGATAAGCTGCTGTTCCTCGAGCTTCATTGGAACAGTGTAGGAGACTGAGGACGACGGAGAGGTCAGAGTGGGAGTGGAGTGGAGGTGACCGGTGACCAGAAGCTCAGGGTCACACTTGCGGACTGAATGGAGGTGCTCTGCAAAGTGGTTACCCAATCTACGCTTGGTCTCCCCAATGTAAGAGGAGACCACATCGTGAGCAGCGAATACAGTAGTCTAAATTGAAAGAAGTACAAGTAAATCGCTGATTCACCTGGAAGGAGTATTTGGGAGCCTGGATAGTGGGAAGGGAGGAGGTAAAAGGGCAGGTGTTGCATCTCCTACGCTTACACAGGAAGGTGCCGTGGGAAGGGGCGGGGGTGCTGGGAGTGACTGCAGAATGGACCGGGGTGTCACGAGGGAGCGGTCCCTTCAGAATGAGAGGGGAGGGGAGGGGAAGATGTGATTGGTGGTAGAATCACGCTGGAGGTGGCAGAAATGGCGGAGGATGATCCGTTGAAATTGGAGACTGGTGGGGTGAAAGGTGAGGACAAGGGGAACTCTGTCATGGTTCTGAGAGAGAGGGGAAGAGTTGAGTGCAGAGGTGTGGGAATAGAACGGACACGGTCGAGAGCCATGTTAACCACGATGGAGGGGAATTCTCTGTTGAGGAAAAAGGAAAACATGTCAGAGACACTAGTGTGAAAGGTGGCATCGTCAGAGCAGATGCGACAGAGACAGAGAAACTTGGAGAATGCAATGGAGTCCTTACAGGATGCGGGTGGGAGGAAGTATAGTCCAGATAGCTGTGGGAGTCAGTGGGCTTATAGTGGATACTGGTCGAAAGCCTATCCCAGAGATGGAGACGAAGAGAAGGGAAGAGTCAGAGATGGACCACGTGAAGGTGAGGGAAGGGTGGAAATTGGATGCAAAGTGAATGAAATTTTCAAGTTCAGGACGCCGATACAGTCATCAATGTACCAGAAAAAGAGGTGAGGGAGGGAACCAAAGTAGGACTGGAACAAAGAATGTTCTACATATCCCACGAAAAGGCAGGCATAGCTAGGATCCATGCGGGTTCCCATAGCAATACCTTTAATTTGGAGGAAGTGAGTGGAGTTAAAGGCAGCTGATCATTATTCTGCCATTCACACCCTATCTTGACTAATGTTTTTCTAATTCCTGGCATTACCATTTGAATTCGAGCCATCATCCGTTTTATCTCTCGAATCTCTCCTGTCTTCCAACCTATCACAGACCTTCCCTTTTGTTCTTTCTTCCCCTCCCCCTTTCAGTGCTCGTTAAGAATCTGTTCTTTTCGAACACTCTCCAGTTCTGACGAAGGGTCGCCTAGCCGAAACGTTAACTCTGCTTCCTCTCCACAAATGCTGCCAGACCTGCTGAGATTTCCAGAATTTTCTGTTTTTAATCACCCATAATGGACCTTGCTTCCATTGGAAGTAGTGTATTGGATTCATTGAACTAAAATCTATTTCAGTGACTATTTGAGTTAAGACTGGCAAACTCATGCAAAAATTGGCCTTGGATGAGATTTGTAACGCTCGTTGGGATCAGTGAGTATAGTGAGGTGGACGATTCTACATTGCACTCAAGACTTGGTGCCATTTAATTGATTCATTAGCAATGAAAAAATGCTAGCACTGAAATCTAATGATAAAATATACGAAGATGAGAATTACTACAATAGAGAGAGAGAGGGGGATTAGAGTCTAGAGTAAAATCAGCATCAATAAATATGAGTTACAGAACAAAAATCAACCAGACCATCCCGCAGCTAGGTGGGAAATCTTCTGAACAATAGGGAGTAACAATAATTAGAATGTTAAAACCTATTATCCCCTTTATACTTGATTGATCATTAGTGGATCCAACAATTATGCAAAAGCATCCACTTCCCTGGCATTTCTCTACAATCAGAACAGTTGTCTTTTTTTAGTTTATCCAAGATGTAAATGCTGCAAATTAAGCCTAGTTAAAATGCAAACAGTTTGAAAAATAACAACATATGGATTTAAAGACAGCATCTGAACTGCGTACAATATCAGCCAGAGAATTCAAAGTCATCAGTTCCTAAGCCAACATGATTTTCCTGCAGGCTTGAGAAAGATACTAAACTGCATATGGTGAGGTATGGGGGTAGTTGAACTACAGTATCTCAGGGCAAGCCTGAGTTAATGTTGCCAAGACATTTCCACCCCCCTAACCACAGTATCCTTGTCCACAGTAGAAGTTTCTGCAAAATAGATTTGAATCCAGATTATTTCAGCTGTAAAATGTTCTCCTCTCCCCTCCATCACCACTGCTAAACAGGAGGAAGGAATATCAATTTATGCAATGAAAAAAAATTTGCCAGGGGAAGTGGGACATCTTGCTGAGCTATATAAAATCCCTTCTATATTAAAAGTAGTTTTCTCACCATATTACAGAACTTTGTTAGGTGCCGCTCTATCTCTCTAGTTGTTAGTGTCTATCCCTAAGTTCCACTTTCTCTATTTTAAGTACGCAACTGGGCCGGAAATTGCGGTTGGAGGCATCCTTCGTATGAACGCCGCTGATCCGGAAAAAAATCTAGAAAAATATCTGTTGGTCCCGGAGGAACGTAGGATGAGTCTGAGGCCTTCATTCGCTGCGCAGCGCACAGGAAGATGTCTTCCATCATTTGTCAATCATGCTTGACAAATCTTCTGGAATTTTTTGAGGATGTTTCCAGTAGAGTGGACAAGGGAGAACCAGTTGATGTGGTATATTTGGACTTTCAGAAGGCTTTCGACAAGGTCCCACACAAGAGATTAATGTGCAAAGTTAAAGCACATGGGATTGGGAGTAGTGTGCTGATGTGGATTGAGAACTGGTTGTCAGACAGGAAGCAAAGAGTAGGAATAAATGGGGACTTTTCAGAATGGCAGGCAGTGACTAGTGGGGTACCGCAAGGTTCTGTGCTGGGGCCCCAGCTGTTTACACTGTACATTAATGATTTAGACGAGGGGATTAAATGTAGTATCTCCAAATTTGTGGATGACACTAAGTTGGGTGGCAGTGTGAGCTGCGAGGAGGATGCTATGAGGCTGCAGAGCGACTTGGATAGGTTAGGTGAGTGGGCAAATGCATGGCAGATGAAGTATAATGTGGATAAATGTGAGGTTATCCACTTTGGTGGTAAAAACAGAGAGACAGACTATTATCTGAATGGTGACAGATTAGGAAAAGGGGAGGTGCAAAGAGACCTGGGTGTCATGGTACATCAGTCATTGAAGGTTGGCATGCAGGTACAGCAGGCGGTTAAGAAAGCAAATGGCATGTTGGCCTTCATAGCGAGGGGATTTGAGTACAGGGGCAGGAAGGTGTTGCTACAATTGTACAGGGCCTTGGTGAGGCCACACCTGGAGTATTGTGTACAGTTTTGGTCTCCTAACCTGAGGAAGGACATTTTTGCTATTGAGGGAGTGCAGCGAAGGTTCACCAGACTGATTCCCGGGATGGCGGGACTGACCTATCAAGAAAGACTGGATCAACTGGGCTTGTATTCACTGGAGTTCAGAAGAATCAGAGGGGACCTCATGGAAACGTTTAAAATTCTGACGGGGTTAGACAGGTTAGATGCAGAAAGAATGTTCCCGATGTTGGGGAAGTCCAGAACCAGGGGACACAGTCTAAGGATAAGGGGTAAGCCATTTAGGACCGAGATGAGGAGGAATTTCTTCACCCAGAGAGTGGTGAACCTGTGGAATTCTCTACCACAGAAAGTTGTTCACTAAATATATTCAAAAAGGAGTTAGATGAAGTCCTTACTACTAGGGGAATCAAGGGGTATGGTGAGAAAGCAGGAATGGGGTACTGAAGTTGCATGTTCAGCCATGAACTCATTGAATGGCGGTGCAGGCTAGAAGGGCCGAATGGCCTACTCCTGCACCTATTTTCTATGTTTCTATGTTTCTATGTTTCCACGTACGAACGCGTATGCTGGAATCACATGGGTCTGGACCACCAATCACGATCTACAACTCTCATTAATAATAATGGTAACTCTGTTTGTGCAAGTTCCCATTACTATCAATGAGAATATCCCCCAAAACAAGAAACACAGCACAATAAATTTTAAAAAAACTCACACATTTAGAATTAATTGAGATTAAATGTAATTAAATGTTTTAGAAAAAATATCTATTTGGGGGAATTTTTTTTTAATAGGGTTAAAAATAAACTTACTTAATGGACAGGGTCTTTAATATAAAAATGAATGATTAAATTTAATTTTTCTATGTTTTAAAAATGTTACGCTGGTAACATGCTTTTACCAAGTGTGAAAGTTTGAAGGACATTTGTTGAGCAAGAGTTGGGCAAAGAGCCCAATCTCTGCCCCGCGGATGTCCTTCCTGCGGGGATGCGTAGAATCTGTCTAAAGAAATTTTAACAGATCAGAAAAGCCAGTTCTTGGCGCATCACACGCTGAGAACTAGCTTTTGAGAGGCCTTGACGGGTGCATGTGCACTTCATACGCACCCGGCGAGACTGCAAACTTAGGCCCAATATCTACTTGGAAGCTACCAAATTGCTCAGAGCACTGCAAGTTGTGGCACTATAAACTCTCGGGCTCAATTCTTCAATTGTGCTAAGTTGGCCAATCTCAGCCAGACCAGGCTGTCTGTGCAGGTGCTATAATTGGCCAGGCTAAGTGAGGAACAGAGCTTGCATTGTGCTAATTGAATGGAAATCAAATTTTACACATCAAGTGGATGATTCTACACTATACTCAGAATATGGTGCTATTTGGTTGAGTCATCAGCAATGAAAATATGCTGGCACACCGATATCTAATGATAATATAAACAAAGGCGAGAATGAAAACAATAGAGAGTGAGGGATTGGCATCTCGAGGTTCTTTGACTTCAGTTTTGATGGCCTATATCTTGTGTTAAACTTCAATTTCAGCTGCTCTCTCGCTATTGCAGTCTTTCTCATGTTTCTGTATGGTTATTGCTCCTCAGAACTTTCTTCTCTTGTCCCTCCTAGCCTCCTATACTTTTACTGCTCTACATCCTGAATGTATTGAAATACAGATTCATCAATTGCACTGTCTCATCCTCTGCACTCACTTTCCTAGATCTCAAGACTATGGAACTCATGACTTTACTTCCTCTTGTAATCTACCTCAAGCTTGTCATCCCCAGCCATGACTTCTTAACTCAACTCTTTGTGTTTCTTGATCTTTGGAACCATGATAGTGCCCTGCACTATGCTTCTTAACTTCCACCTGCGTTTCTCAATTTAAAAGAAACATCAGTTGGAACACACTGTTCAACATTGTTTTTATTCTAGGACCAGTCTCATCTCTGAGAGAGACGGCCATATTCCCTGGAACGCTGAGCATGCTGTGACCCATTAGGTGATACTTCGCACATGTACAAAATGGTTTTGTTGTTACTGGTGTGAAATATCACCTTTGGGAACTGTGGAAGAAAAAACGTCCATAACATGCAGAGAATAAATACTGTCCTAAATGAGAACTGGGAACATCTTGACATTTTTCCTGTAAAATATTGTAGCTTTAAAACTTTAAAATTATTTTTTTGTAATTGGGACAAGCTCCAGCTAGATCTCTCCTCATAAATAATACATGAGCATTGTACAGTAAATACTGCACACAGTTCTTACTTACTGGATCTTCCTCCCCCTTTTGCTAGTAGCACTTTATTTCTAAGGTGACAATTCAAACTAATGGAGTGCTCTGGAGCCATTTTCATTCATTACTGTGGTCATAAGCACTTAAGGCTCTTTCAGACTCACTAAAGGTCCCAGTTACCAAAACAGCAGCGAATAGGAACTGCATCGCCCATTTACACAGACTGAATTCAGCTGATCCAGTTCTCCATCAGGGCAACTAAATAAGTGCATCAAGATTTATCTTTCAAGATTTTCTTTTCTTCAGAATGAAATTGGATATAAAATGCTCTTAGAGTAGTCCACGATCCAATTACCAGCCACAATGACAAGGGCAGACCCAGTAGTGTTGGCATCACTGTACCAAGTACTGTCAGAAAAATGACAGCAAGGTGCAAGTGGAAAGGCACATTTGCAATATCAAGATGGTGAGCCTGTTGAAGGAGCTTTAGCACTGCACTCCTCTTGCTGCATCTTTTGGTGAGCGAGGGAAAAGAGGCAAATAGACACAACTGCCAAGGCTCAACCGCTGGATCAGTGATGAAAGTGAGTGAACCACAGAGGCCATCAGGTCCCAGGTTCAATTCTTAACCTATGATGAATGAGTTTGATCTCAGCCAGGGTAGCAGTATAAGTACCACAATTAGCTCGGGGCTCTTGGGTTGTGGAGGAGACAATCAACAAGAGCCCCCACTTTTGGACTCAACACCAGCTTGATTTGGAGGAAGAGAATAACACTCAGCGATATATTGCCCAGGTTGGCGCTATTAGAATTACCTGGTCCCCCACCCCTCCAATTTTAAAATTCTCATCCTGCGTTTAAATCCCTCTGTGGACCCTAGCTTTGTAAACTCTCCAGCACTGCAATTCTTTTGACTCTGGCTTCTGCACACCTCCCCCTCTCCCTACTCCCCATCATTGATGGCTGTGCCACGCTCTGGGAATCTCTCCCAAAGCCCCTCTGCCTCCCTCTCTTCCTTTAAGACCCTCCTTCAAAGACATCGTTTTGACCAAGCTTTTAGTCACTCCTCCTTCCTTGGCTCAGTGTCCTTTTTATTTTCCTTATGCCTTCAGGGAGCGCCTTGGACGTTTTCTAAGGGTGATGTATAAGTTGTTGTTGTACAGTAATGATTTTGTGTAGCTAACTATTGAGATACTGGCAGCAGTGCACCTTAACCGATATGATGCATATTTTCTGGGTATAAAATATGTTTACTGGTGTGAAAATCCTCTTAGCCAGACAACCAATTAATCATAGTGCATGGGATCAATATATAACATTTTGCAGCAAAGGAATGCACGATAGTGACAACCACAGTGTCTTTCTCCAACATGATGTAGTTTTCCTCAGAGAATAATTGAAGATGAACCATTTTACAATAAAATCACAATAAAGTCAGTCAGCCAATTTTTCCAGTTACTGCTTCAGACCTACAGCTTGGAGGAGATTCTGATTAGGCTGCTTCTTCAGAGGGAGCAACGATCATCTCCTATTGACAGTCAAGAAAACACAATGGGAATAATACATGCACAGGAATTGTGACAATGATAATTAATACTGCACAATCCAAAATGAATGGGGCCGTCCAACAAGAACATCAGTTCAAATCTGCCGGCTCTTACACAGTAAGTTTCTTGTCTTGTAAGTGCCATCAGAAATGAGGGGCCAAGCAGAGGGAAAACAAAGATACAAGTCACCCTGGCTTGCTTGATCAAGAATGGCATTAGCAGGGCTCTTGAAGCATATCTTTTGACCTGCTCACAAAGTTGGAGAATAATTTATGGCACGGGGGCACCAAAATATTGTGAAATGGAGTGAAGGGATTTTAAAAACTGGAGCAGCTAATAAAAAGAATTAGGATTTTATAACAAAGTGGGTATAAACAGGAAGTGACAATAAATGAGGTGACACGAAACAAGAAATGGCCATTTAATGGTAACCCATAACCTTCTGAATAAACTAGAACTATATATACCAGCACGGGTCAGCTGTCTGTTGGAATACTGCTGCCATCTTGATCAGGTATTCCTTGGGACATTGAGGTGGTATGCATCCTCTCATGAGCTTTTGCATGGCACACTATTCTGAAGCATGAGACATAGATGCAGCCACCCTTTAGTACATGTCACAGCAGAATTGACTGATGTAGTCCGATCGACAGTTTCGCCCGCCTCTTTCAATTCTTTTTTCTTCTTTTCTCCCGCGCAGCTTCAACACACTGGGATAGATTTTCATCTTCATGGCCCGAACAGTAATCTGGCAGGGCAAATAGCATGCCTTTTATAGAGTCCGCCTGATTTTCATTCCAGATTATTGCCCAAACAGTGAAGACGGAAATCTACCCCACTGTCTCTCAAAGTGGCACCCAACTAAGTGAATAGAATTCGTGAACTGGTCCTGGTTTGTGTAAGACTGCTCACTGGATTCCATCGGGTTCCTTTCCGATGCGGCCTAACAATCCATGAACTGTCCTCTATGCTTTAAATGCTTTAATCTTGGTTTTCAGTCCATGTTCATCCCATACATTTTCTTCATACAACCAAAGTAGAGCAGATCTTCCTTGCTTGATGAAACATTTCTTTATCCAGATGTGCATCTGGTGATGGTATTCTGCCCAGGGAGGTAAACAGTTGGACTGAACCCAGCTGTGTTTCCTCAATGAACAATGATGGTTGTGTACTCGGTTCTGACTGAAATAAGCCTCAATCTTCTTCAGACTGATGGATACTGTGGTTCTTGGCTGCAAGCGCAAAATGATTCATTTTGGTCTGAAAGTCTAAAAAATTCACAGCACAGAAGGAGGTCATTTAACTAGTTCCATTTGTGCTGGCTCTCTGAAAGAGCTATGCAGTTCGTCCCATTCCTCTGCATTTTCCCATACCCTTTTATTATTTGCCAAATGTTTATCCTCTTCCCTTTTAAAAGTTATTATGGATTCTGCTTTCACCACTGTATTTGGTAGGGCATTGCACATCCTATCAACCCTCTGTGTAAAAAAAAGTCTAACCCCTCAGTTTGCGCTTTTGGTGATGATCTTAAAAGTATGACCTCAACTTACTGATTCAAGTACTAGTGGAAATAGTTTTACCCAATTTACCTCATCAAACCCTTCATGATTTTGAACATCTCTATCAAATCTTCTATTAACCTTCTCCTTTTAGTGAAATGAGCCTGCTTTCCTGGTCCATCCTCATAATTAAAGGCTCTCACCCCTGATATCACCTTGGTAAACTTTCTATCTCCTCTCCATGGTCTTGACATCCTACCTAAAGTAGGGAACTGGACACATTATTTTAACTGCAGCCTAACCAATGGTTTTTATAGCTTAAGTATTTCTTCTTTAATTTTTAAATTCTATGATCATATTTATAAAACAAGGGTCCCAAATTAATTTTTTATAATTTTATCAACTTGCATTCCTGGCCAGCATCCCATCTTCCATCCTCCAGCAACTTGAACTCATCCAAAACTCTGCTGCCCGTATCATAATGTGCACCAAGTCCTGTTTTCCCATCACCTCTATGCTCACTTGCTTACATTGTCTTCCGGTCCAGCAATGCCTTGATTTGAAAATTCTCATTCTTGCTTTCAAATCCTTTCTTAGCCTCGCCCTTTCCTATCTATGTAACCTCCTCCAGTTCTACATCCCTCCGAGATCTCTGCGCCCTCCAATTCTGGCCTCTTGCGCATCCCCAATTTTAATCGCTCCACGATTGGTGGCTGTGCCTTCAGCTAGGCTCTGGAATTCCTTCCCTAAGCTGCTCTGCCTCCAGATCCTTAAAACCGACATCTTAGACCAAGCTTTTGGTCACTTGTCCTACTATCTCCTTATGTGGCTCGGTGTCAAATTTTGTTTGATAATGCTCTGATGAAGTGCTTTAGGATGTTTTACTACATTAATCATAATAGGCAGTGTCAAGTATGTAACCTTTATGTAACAACACTGTAATACTGTATATACGTAAGAAATGCACACCTTGACCACAGGGGGTGAACTTGTGGGAGACACTTCTCACCTGGTCACCCAGGTATATAAAGGGAGGCCCCACGCAGGGTCATCACTTCTTGGTCCTGTGAATAAAGGTTCAGGTCATGGAGTGACCTTGTCCATAGAATGTGCCTTGTGTGGATTTGTGGTATTGTGTAAGGACTTTACATTGGCGACGAGAAACGGGAATCAACGACCCACGAGAATGGCCACCGGCAGCACAGATGAATGATACTGTGTTGGTGAGGACCGGGACGATTTCATTGAGAGGCTCCAGCAGAGTTTTGTCACGAAGGACTGGCTGGGAGACGCAGCGGCCGACAAGCGAAGGGCTCATCTGCTGACCAGCTGTGGACCTAAGACTTAGGCGCTCATGCTAGCACCCGAGAAGCCGGCGGACAAAACCTTCGAAGAGCTCAGCAAACTAATCGGTGCGCACCTCAAACCGGCGAGCAGCGTACACATGGCCCGACACAGATTCTATACACACCGACGTCGGGGAGGACAGAGCATACCGGATTTCGTTGCGGACCTCCGGCGCTTAGCCAGCCTCTGTAAGTTCACAGACGCCTGCAGGGGGGAGATGCTAAGGGATTTCTTTATTGAGGGCATCGGTCATGCTGGGATTTTCAGAAAGCTAATTGAGACCAAGGACTTGACCTTGGAAACAGCGGCGTTGATGACTCAGACAGTTATGGCGGGGGAGGAGGAAACCAAGATAATATACGCGCGCAATTCTGCCTCCAACGTGGCGATGGATCAGGGAGTTAATATCATAAATGCGACACAGAGCCCCGCAGGCAGGCAAGGGCAGTTCAAGACACCCCAGGCAGCAACAGACCCAAGAGTAAGTCTCCAACACAGACAATGGCAGGCTGAACAGACATTTACGCCACCCCAGTGGACAATGCGGCCCGGGATGGGGCCATTGACACCCACTAACAGGGTGCTCCAGAGCAGTCAAAGGGACAATCAGCGAGGAATGCCTTGCAACAGCCCTTTTGTTCACAACAATGGGAATCTCAGTTCATGCTGGAGGTGTGGGGACAGACATGCTGTCAGGACTTGCAAGTTTCAACAGTTCGCCTGCAGAAATTGTAACCTCACTGGCCATTTAGCCAGAATGTGCAGAAAGCCTGTAACCAGGCTAATATACGAGGTGGATGAACCACTTGAGGGGTCTGCAAGGCAGCTTGACGCTTGGGGCAAAACAATGGACGCTGAGATTCAGCGGGTTCATGTGGCAAACATTCACAGCTCATATACCAAAACGCCACCTATGATGATGAAGGTTCTATTAAACTGCATCCCTGTACGCATGGAGCTGGACACGGGGGCCAGCCAGTCACTCATGAGTATTCAACAATTCGAAAAGCTGTGGCCACTCAAAGCGAGCAGATCCAAACTAGAACGCATTGAGACGCAATTACGGACATACACCAAAGAAATCATTCCAGTGCTAGGCAGTGCAATGTTAGCGGTCACGCACAATGGATCGGTGAACCAGCTGCCGCTCTGGATTGTCCTGGGCAATGGTCCCGCACTGTTGGGGAGGAGCTGGTTAGCTGAGATGAACTGGAAATGGGGGGATGTGCACGCCATGTCATCTGTGGAGCGAAGTTCATGCTCACAGGTCCTACAGCAATTTGAGTCACTATTTCAACCTGGCGTCAGGACATTCAAAGGTACCAAAGTAGTGATACGCATCACCCCAGATGCCAGACCAGTGCACCACAAAGCCAGTGCTGTGCCGTATGTGATGCAGAAGAAAATTGAGAGCGAGTTGGACCGGTTGTTGAGGGAGGGCATCATCTCGCCCGTTGATTTCAGCGACTGAGCAAGCCCCATCGTTCCCGTCCTAAAAGTGGATGGCTTGGTCAGGATCTGTGGCGACTACAAGGCCACTATCAACCGAGTGTCCCTACAAGACCAATACCTGCTCCTGAGAGCGGAGAACCTTTATGCCACGCTGGCAGGCGGCAAGCTGTTCACCAAGTTGGACCTCACTTCAGCCTATGTGACCCAAGAACTGGCCGACGAATCTAAACTACTGACCACCATCACCACGCACAAGGGACTGTTTGTCTACAACAGGTGTCCGTTTGGCATTCGATCAGCGGCCACGATTTTTCAAAGAAACATGGAAAGCCTGCTCAAATCCATTCCTGAAACAATCGTATTTCAGGACGACATCCTCATCACAGGTCGTGACTCCGAGGAACACCTCCACAACCTGAAGGAGGTGCTACGCCGACTGGACCGGGTAGGCCTGCGACTCAAGAAGTCTAAGTATGTGTTTTTGGCTCCCGAGCTCGAGTTTCTGGGCAGGAGATGGTGCAGATGGGATTCGGCCCACCGAATCCAAAACGGAGGCGATTCAACGAGCGCCCAGGCCCTGCAACACATCGGAGTTGCGTTCATTTCTGGGACTCTTGAACTGTCAGACAGCAAGGCTGTCAATGCCAATGCGTCAGCTCGCATACCGCGATGGGCTCTCACGCTCGCTGCGTATGACTACACCATATGGCACCGGCCAGGCACCGAAAATTGCACTGACGCGCTCAGCAGGCTTCCACTGGCCACCACTGAGGGGGCAGCGGAGCAAAGCGCTGAAATGGTCATGGCTGTCGATGCCTTTGACAGCGCAGCTCCCCCATCACAGCCCGCCAGATCAAAATCTGGACCAACAGATATCCCCTCCTATCCTTGATTAAGAAATGTGTCCTGACTGGGGATTGAGCGCCCGCACACGGAGCATGCCCTGAGGAGGTCAGACCGTTTCACAGGCGGATGGACGGATGGACGAGCTCTCCATCCAAGCCGACTGCCTACTATGGGGCTGCCGGGTAGTCATTCCCCAGAGGGGCAGGGAAGCATTCACCAGGGAACTCCACAGCTAGCACCCAGGCATCATGCTGATGAAGGCCATTGCCCGGTCACATGTGTGGTGGCCGGGAATTGATTCAGACCAGGCCATGGTCATGTATTCATGTAGACTACGCGGGCCCATTCATGGGAAAAATGTTTCTCATTGTGGTTGATGCGTACTCGAAATGGATCGAGTGCATCATTTTGAATTCGTGCAAGACATCCACCACTGTGGAGAGTCTGCACGCGGTCTTTGCGACCCACGGCTTGCCGGACATCCTTGTTAGCGATAATGGCCCATATTTCACAAGCTACAAATTCAGAGAGTTCATGTCAGGTAATGGCATTAACCATACCAAGACAGCACCGTTCAAGCCGGCCTCCAATGGCCAGGTGGAACGTGCGGTCCAAATCATAAAGCAAGGCATGCTCTGGATTCAAGGACCCTCCCTTCAATGCCACCTATCGCGCCTCCTGCTGGCCTATAGGTCCCGACCGCACTCGCTCACGGGGGTCCCGCCCGCGGAGCTACTCATGAAACACTCAAAACTCGGCTGTCCCTAATTCATCCAGTCCTGTCCAACATTGTTGAGGGCAAGCGCCAGTCCCAAAACGAGTACCATGACCGAAATTCAAGGGGAAGGTGTATAGAAATTCAGGACCCCGTATTTGTTCTCAATCACGCTTTGGGGCCCAAATGGCTTGAAGGTACTGTAATAGACAAAGAGGGGAATAGGGTCATAGTGGTTAAATTTAACCATGGGCAGATATGCCGCAAGCATCTGGACCAAGTAAAAAGAAAGGTTCAGCATGGACACTGAGGAACCTGAGGAAGATCATGAGATGGTATTCACACCACCGGCAACAAGAACGAGCAACAAGAACATTCAGCAGCATGCACAGTCCCTGTGGTCAGCCCGGACAGGCCGGAATCACCACAGGTGACAGACACGCAGGCCAAGGCTCAACAACCAGAGCCCCAACTGCGGCGCTCCACGAGAGAGTGCAGACCATCCGAGAGACTTAACCTGTGATCCTAATAAGATGTTGAGGGGGAGGTGATGCCATGTATGTAACCTTTATGTAACAATACTGCAATACTGCATATACGTAAGAAATGCACACCTTGACCACAGGGGGTGAACTTGTGGGAGACACTCCTCGCCTGGTCACCCAGGTATTTAAAGGGAGGTCCTGGCAAGAACCTTCCAATAATAGACAGGAACAAGATATAATACTGATCTCCACATAGTCTCTCTTAGATTTGTACTGTGTGGCACCAAATGTATCCTTCAACGATACAGGAACCACTTCTTCAGTACAGATCTGTGTGTAGATTCTGAAGTGGTATTTTGAAATGGCTGACCTAGCATGCTTATATATTTCAGTTGAAAATCCATTTGAGCCTTGTGTCTTGCTAGTCTAGTTGATATTATGATGTTATTGCTGATTGATAACCTTGTGTACTTTGTTGAAAGTGATGGCTGGTTTCAGACAGTTTGTGCTGGTCTGGAATTCTGGCTTATAGACATATCACTGATTGATGAAATCTACTGAGGAGTTTGATGAAATGCTCAAAAGACTTTTTACAGGGACTTGATACTGACCGTTTATTCACAGAGTTGACCAGATTGGTTATCTATCAGTTTTAAGAGTGCTACATGAAATAAATCTGGACGGCTTCAACCCAGTTCCTAGTGTTACAAGTCCACAATATTCTGATCTAATAACGAGACAATCTTAGAAGCTTCATGGTGCGATGTGTCACACCAGTGATGTGGAAAATGTTAGTCTGATTTTGGAGCTGAGGTGCATTATTGGGCTGTGTAGAGGGACAGTTACTCTACACTTGATCTAGGAGTACGCAGAACATAAAATCTATTCAAAACTTTGAAAACATAAATATATATATATATATATATACTGAAGCACCAGTGATCGTAACACACATACAAATTTGTAAATAACAAGTTGTATATCTGAGCAGAAAAAGCATGCATAGAGGTCTTTAATTAAAGATATTCATTGTTCTTTACCAGACCGGCTGGTCATAGTTCCTTCAATCATAAGACACTCACCTTAGAAATGTGCATCATATTCTTATAGCAAAATATTCTTGTCGTCAGTCAATGCGTAGGATGTTTTAGTTAGACATTCAACAGAACAATGAAAAGTCTCTTTTAATTTCCAAGAAAAGAAGGCTAGAATTATAGTCTAACAAGAGGTCTTTCATGTGGAGGTTGGAAAGGCCAGCTATTAAGTAAATATATACATCTCAGCTTGTCCTGCCTGCAACAATGACTCAGCATTTTCAAAATATCTCATTTCAGGCACTCTGTCTCATAATCAACATCCAAAAGTACATTTATGATAAGAGATTAACTTATTTCTGTGCTGGAGGAGGGGTTTGATTAAACTTTTCGTATTCTAACCCATTTAGCTTTTGTTTCTTTGTTTCTCAGTGTGAATCAGTGTAATGATTGAAGCTCTCTTATCAAAGACAGACTTAAAAGGTTGATGACATGGTGTAACATCTCTCTTCCTGCCACATAATGCAAACCCCAGATAAGATGGGTCTCATTATCCTGATACCACCCCTTAAAGTAAAGAAAAAGAAATATGCTTTGTAACTTAGGTACAAGAGAAGAAGAACATTGAAATGTTTTGGTTTTGGAAGTTAGATAGTGGGTTTTATTACACAATTTTAAGATATCAAAGAAAGAGATACTAGCTAAACTCTCCAATGGACCTCAAAGTGCTGTTGCCATAGTGACCATCGGACAACTTTTTTTAACCACTGCCAATTCTACAAATTTGTTTTGGCCACACACCCAACACATTTTTGTTAACCATTTGTGGAACCCGAGAGGAAAACGTAGCCCATGCATACCGTCTTGTTCAGTCTTTGTCATTTCTTCGAGCTTCTTCTGTTTCAGTGTGTCCACCACGTCAGCTAAGCTTCCTTTGCGGCGCTCAGGTGTTCCAAAAGCAGCACCAGTCATCATGTCACTGCGGTCGCGGGCTCCTTCGTCTGGCTTGTGTGGTGAGGTAGTTGCATTGCGGAAGGAGTACAGGGAACAGACTTTGTTGTTGTCAGAATCCTATTAAAAGGAGAAAAAAAAGATTATATCGACACAGTCACACTCAGCATTGAAATGGAACAGTTGGAGGATCTTCATTTACAATGTTTCATTTCCCCTCCACCCTGCTATTTTCTTCATTCCCTTCCCTTGCCGCTATCTTCAGCTGGGAGGACCAAGTGCTCAATGATACCTCCATGGACACCATTAGTGCCATTATTTGTTCAAAGGGATTCGAACAGAAAAGCTTTCCTTCCTTCCCATACAAAAGACTAACAAAAGCTCTCGGAAAGGCACGATGCCAGATATCAGCTGAGACTGGAATTCAACACAGGTCTTTTAGTCTGGAGCCTAATCCTTGTGATAGCTACCAAGTCAAGTAATGTGGTGTCTGGTTTGATTGGTTTTGTCACAAAAGCAGTGCTGTTAGATGAAGTCATATATGTCTACCAGACAATTAGACACCAGAGAAACATCAAATTGAATAGACTGTCAATTATTATTTTAAAAATAACACTCAGTACAGCATTGACAATCTGCAGTAGTTAAAGGTACCTAGGGGCAGATCATCATCACTGGAATAATGTTTTTCCACTTTTAATCCTTGGGCCCAGCATTGGACTCCTGAAATTTTGCTGTGAGAATCTGAAGGAAATCCATTTTCAGAGATCTAGATCTAGCAATGGTCTGGAAATGCTGCACTCAAAGTTTCCTTCTGCCTTTCTATACATTTAATAACTTTTAAGAAATCTTCGAACAAATTTCAAGCAAACTTAGCAAGGTGAACAGATCAATAACTCTGGCAAATTTGTTGTTAGTTCAAACCAGTGATGTCACTTTCTCACATGAATGCTGCTTGGCTGGGAGGTTTCATCCCCAGACTGCTACATCCATAATCACTCTTTAACCAAGGCTGGATATGCTGACACAAGACCCTTTTAAAATAACACCATATACAAATGTCAGTAACATTCTCAGGGGTATGCAATGCTGACAGTTTCATCCTTTAAGTCTTGACTAAGTCTCTTGTGGATTTTGCAAATAAAATTAGTGTGCTTCTCATTACCTTAATGCCACAAAAGTATTGTGAAAATGGTATTAGGGCAGGGAATGAAAGAAGAACCAATACTGTTAATCAACAGGAACAGACTTTCTTTGCGACAAATTATAACGAAGACCTTCTTTTAGATAAAACACGAAGGGTGAATTTCTACCATTCTGATATTTCCTCTGCGATTAACAACTTTTTCAGCACCCCCTAAAGTGAGAACTGATCCCTATACATAAGTTTCTGCTGGTATACCCACACAGAGATTAAAGCAACAGTGTTCTTTGACAGTAAGACCAAGCCAAATGTTGCATCTTTCATGTGAGGTTAAGTGAAGTAACACAAGAAGTAGCAAGTGCCGCCATGTCCCACTGTATGAAGGATGTTTAAGAATGGCAGTGAGTTACTAAGCAATTTGAAGTATTACAAAACAGACTGTACTAATCCTCAAAATAAAGTTCCTAACTATTAATTTTGTATACATGTTGTTGGTTGTTTGGTTGGGTTTTTGAGGCTGATTGAGATAGGAACTATGCAGAACTTCATTGTTCCCTGCAGGCACACTCCCTGACGAGACCTGGCGATGATGTCAGCAGAGTGCATCTGTTTTCACTGCGTATTTGCCTTCTGACATATGTGGAGCAGCCAGCTAACATAAGATTGTGCATTATAGCCAGGAGCTGGTTGAATAAACTGAGCCAGTAAGAGACATGAGGGAGGAAACTAAGTCATTTTGATTGAAATTGTAGCACTCTCGCCTCCGAAGGGCACTATAGAAATGCAAGTTTTTCTTTCTTTTTGAAATTAATTGCTCCACTTACTTAAGAATTACCGTTTAATGTTTTTACAGTGCAATCAAGACATCTTCTTTGAAAACAAATGTTAATACTACATACTCAACAGTTTGAAGTGAACCATTCAACTAAACAGAGGTGGTCATCTTTTCTGCCCAGCTTCACCATATTTTAAACAACATATGTGCAACATAAACAGGGGAAATTCTTACTCCACTTGGCGATATAAACCCGAAAACAATTGCAGCACGGTTTCCTATGTTTAATTACGCTTGCGATCCGCTAGTTCCCGCTCAGTACAAACAAGTGCTTCTTCAACTCAAGGCAACGCACTCCCACATGTGTAATATTACTTAGTTAATTAGAAAGAGCTTATTTCTGCTCAGATTAGTGTGGGTTTCTCTTCTACTACTGAACACTCCTATCATTTGCAACCACAGAGATATTACACAGGCCCTCAAAGTACAAACAAGTACAGACATCTTGGGATAATTTCTAACCAGAGATAATGGGTACAGGGAGACGCATCTTTTAATTACCTTTATTTTAAATATTTTAATTAAAGAGTATTAATTACATCATGTAGCAGGAGTTCTATCATAGTTGTTGCTCGGTTATATGACCATGATGCATTGACAACATTTCTGGGGGTTTTATGCCCCTCCACCAGCATAAACCTATGTTTAGGCTGGAATGCCATAAACCTAGATGTTAGTTTGTGCTGCTGCTGGCTTACTTTTGCCAGATAAATCCTGTTTCACATCTGTATAGCATTCTGAGAGGGGGACACATGACAAACAGATGCAATTCAAACATACAGTTCAACTTCAAACCATCGAGAGTGTTGTGTCGTTACATACCCCAAGCTGGCTTGTCAAAGACTCAAGTGTTAGCATAATTTTATCCCATGCAAAGCAAAAGCTGCCACTGATAAACTACGTAGCACAAAGATGTCATCACGAAGCAATATCATTGTTCCTTCCAAAAACTCCAGTGCCTAAAAGCCATTTGTTGCAAGTTATTTAATATTATTAGGTAGATGCATAGATTCCACAAACACCTCAAATGTCCAGCCTGTTGTTGCTGGGCCTTTAAGAGCTTGAATTGACTTATAAAAGTTTGAACATTGAGAAGACAAATTAAAGAAAGGAGGAGAGGGGTTGGCTGAAAACCAAGACAGATAATCCTTATAAACATGCAGGAATGCAGTAAGCCTAAAGTGAATGCTGGCTGATTTACTGCACGATTCATGTTACACATTGTACACGTCTTCGTCAGGGGATTCTTTCATCAGTGCACCCAAACCATTTAGCCCCTCCCTCAGTCTCAGTATTGAGAGAATTAAGGTATTGTTTTCTCCAGACAAGTGACGTGCAGGGCTTTTATTGTTGTATTGCATTATGAAGCGAATACCAACAGGAAAAAAGTACTTGTGTGTTGTGTGCACATAGTCAAGGACAGTTTTTCAAATCTATTGGCAGACATTCCAAAAAGCAACCACACCACCACACACGTTCACAGACAGGAGTTGTTAATCAACATGTATACCTGATTCATTGCCCCAGTGGAGAAGCACAATTTACATTGGGTTTAAAGAGCAGCAAGCCTTTAAAGAGACATATTACGCAACTATCAACTGTTATCATCGCTTAATCCCTTTTATAAAGCACAGAGTTACAGAATAATAACATTCAGGGTGCTCCTTAGTCACTGGGTAGAAGTCAACAGAAAGGAGTTTATGTGGGACTTTGCTCAGAGAACTACAGTTATTACATTCTATTTTATTTTCAGTACTTAGCAATGCACCTAAGAAAGGCCAGGCAGTTTAGACATTTTATCCAAGGAATGGCATCTTTGCATTCCAGCACCTCCTAAGTCACTCATAGTACTCATCATCAGAGGCAGTCTCTCAAACGATGATGACTTCCTTCCACATGAGTTCAAAGATGTTTCAGTGAAGGATGTTCCAGTCCTGAACACCAATTGAGGGGGTGGAAGTTGCCTGTACATGGATTGTTTTAATGTGTGGTGACCATTGCACATCAGTTAGGCCTTTATCCAGTGGCAAGGGTTGAACCAGGATGGCTGGAGACCTGCTCCGCTGCACGGACCTAGTGCGCACACATATCGCAGTGTGGGCAGGCCCTTGCTGCCCCTGTGCCCTCGGCTCTTCTGGGCCCCATTGACCGCACCTCCACCACGATCTCTTGCCGCTTCTCTGCTGCTCCTCTGCCACAAACATTCGCTGCACCTCTGCTACGATCCCTCACCGCTCCTCCACCACAAAAACACTCGCCGCACCTCCGCTACGATCTCCCGCCGTACCTCCACACCAAACATTTGCCGAACCTCCGTCACGATCACCCACCAAATCTCAGCCACGATCCCTCATCGCTCCTCCGCCCCGATCACTCGTCGCAAGTCCGCCACGACCTTCCCGCTCCTCTGCTGTACCAGGGCCCCGCTGATGCTCCTGCCCGCGCTCCAAACAGCGACCTGGGTCCTGATGATGTCATCTCAAAGCCATCGCACACTTAGAGCAGCTCACGCTGGAAGCTGCAGTGGCACGCACCAGCTCTTTTTATAGCCCCGACCTGCGGTGGTGTTCTCTTGCAGGTCGGGGTGGCCCCCGATAAGGCCCTCACGGCCTCTGTGGGACTGATGGCATGTTTTATCCTAAGGAATGGCATCTAGCTGTTCAGATGATTGGTAACATCCAATCAACCATCAGAAAAATTACTCCCCAAAGTTTTCCCAGAAGTAACATGTAAAATCAACAGAACAGAAGCCAATAACCTCGAGGACAGCTACCATCAAATGTTCCTGATTTACAATGTCACAATACAAATATCTGCCCTTCTGCTTTGCCACAATGAATTGGTATTAACCTCCAATGTCACAATGAGGACTATAGCCCAATGATTTTTGTCAGAATAAAATGGCCTTGACTTCTAATGTCACTGGAAAGATTGTCCTAATATTTGCTGAACTGACTCATTATGGTAGAAATATAGATAAGTAATTGCACACAAAATGCATGTTATGAAAATTCTAAATCTCGCAGAATTTGGAGAAACATAAGAACATAAGAAATAGGAGCAGGAGTAGGCCATTTGGCCCCTCGAGCCTGCTCCGCCATTCAATAAGATAATGGCTAATCCACTTCCCTGCATGCTCCCATAACCTTATCATTTGAAAATCTGACTATCTCCACCTTAAAGATATTCAATGACCCAGCCTCCGCAGAACTCAAAGGCAGAGAATTCCACAGATTTATGACTCTCTGAGAGAAGAAATTCCTCCTCATCTCAGTTCTAAATGGGCGACCCCTTATTCTAAAATTATGCCTCCTAGTTCTAGGTTCCCCTATGAGTGGCAACATCCTCTCTGCATCTACCTTATTGAGCCTCCTCAGTATCTTACATGTTTCAATAAAATCACCTCTCATTCTTCTAAATTCCAATGAGTATAGGCCCAACCTGCTCAACCTTTCTTCATAAGTCAACCCCTTTAAGTCTGAAATCAACCTAATGAACCTTCTCTGAACTGCATCCAGTGCAATTATATCCCTCCTTAAATAAGGAGACCAAAACTGTACGCAGTACTCTAGGTGTGGTCTCACTAATACCCTGTACAGTTGTAGCAGGACTTCCCTGCTTTTATACTCCAGCCCCCTTGCAATAAAGGCCAACATTCCATTTGACTTCCTGATTATTTGCCAGATCTGCAGACTAACTTTTTGTGTTTCATGCACAAAGACACCCAGGTCCTGCTGTACTGCAGCATTTAGTAATCTCTCTCCATTTAAATAATAATTTGCTTTTTTTATTTTTCCTGATAAGGTGGATAACCTCACACTTTCCCACATTATGCTCCATCTGCCAAATGTTTGCCCACTCACTTAGCCTGTCTATGTCCCTTTGCAGAATCTTTGTGTCCTCCTCACAACTTGCTTTCCCACCCATCTTTGTATCATCAGTAAACTTGGCTACATTACACTCAGTCCCTTCTTCCAAGTCATGAATATAGATTGTAAATAGTGGGATTTGTGTACATACCACCAAACAGTAGTAGTGATGGCAGGGACAGCATCAAACAAGAAATTAGGGATGCGTGCAATAAAGGTACGGCAGTTATCATGGGCGACTTTAATCTACATATTGATTGGGCTAACCAAATTGGTAGCAATGTGATTGAGGAGAATTTCCTCGAGTGTATTAGGGATGGTTTTCGAGACCAATATGTCGAGGAACCAACTAGAGGGCTGGCCATCCTAGACTGGGTGATGTGTAATGAGAAAGGACTAATTAGCAATCTTGTTGTGCGAGGCCCCTTGGGGAAGAGTGACCATAATATGGTAGAATCCTTTATTAAGATGGAGAGTGACACAGTTAATTCAGAGACTAGGATCCTGAACTTAAGGAAAGGTAACTTCGATGGTATGAGACGTGAATTGGCTAGAATAGACTGCAAGTGATACTTAAAGGGGTGATGGTGAATAGGCAATGGCACACATTTAAAGATCACAAGGATGAACTTCAACAATTGTACATCCCTGTCTGGAATAAAAATAAAATGGCTCAACTGTAGCTAACAAGGGAAATTAGGGATAGTGTTAAATCTAAGGAAGAGGCATATAAATTGGCCAGAAAAAGCAGCAAACCTGAGGACTGGGAGAATTTTATAATACAGCAGAGGAGGACAAAGGGTTAAATTAGGAGGGGGAAAATAGAGTGTGAGAGTAAGCTTGCTGGGAACATAAAAACTGACTGCAAAAGCTTCTATAGCTATGTGAAGAGAAAAAGATTAGTGAAGACAAATGTACGTCCAATGTAGTCAGATTCAGGTGAATTTATAATGGGGAACAAAGAAATGGCAGACCAGTTGAACAAATACTTTGGTTCTGTCTTCACGAAGAAAGACACAAATAATCTTTCGGAAATACTAGGGGACCGAGGGTCTAGTGAAAAACAGGAACTGAAGGAAATCCTTATCAGGCGGGAAATTGTATTAGGGAAATTGAGGGGATTGAAGGCAGATAAATCCCCGTGGCCTGATAGTCTGCATCCCAGAGTACTTAAGGAAGTAGCCCTAGAAATAGTGGATGCAGTGGTGATCATTTTCCAACAGTCTATCGACTCTGGATCAGTTCCTATGGACTGGAGGGTAGCTAATGTAACACCACTGTTTAAGAAAGGAGGGAGAGAGAAAACGGGTAATTATAGACTGGTTAGCCTGACATCAGTAGTGGGGAAAATGTTGTAATCAATTATTAAAGATGAAAAAGCAGCGCATTTGGAAAGCAGTGACAGACTCGGTCCGTCAGCATGGATTTATGAAAGGGAAATCATGCTTGACAAATCTTCTAGAATTTTTTGAGGATGTAACTGGTAGAGTGGACAAGGGAGAACCAGTGGATGTGGTGTACTTGGACTTTCAAAAGGCTTTTGACAAGGTCCCACACAAGAGATTGGTGTGCAAAGTTAAAGCACATGGTATTGTGGGTAATGTACTGATGTGGATAGAGAACTGGTTGGCAGACAGGAAGCAGAGAGTCGGGATAAACGGGTACTTTTCAGAATGGCAGGCAGTGACTAGTGGGGTGCCACAGGGCTCAGTGCTGGGACCCCAGATATTTACAATATACATTAATGATTTAGATGAAGGAATTGAGTGTAATATCTCCAAGTTTGCAGATGACATTAAGCTGGGTGCCGGTGTGAGCTGTGAGGAGGATGCTAAGAGGCTGCAGGGTGACTTGGACAGGTTAGATGAATGGGCAAGCGCATGGCAGATGCAGTATAATGTGCATAAATGTGAGGTTATCCATTTTGGGGGCAAAAACACGGAGGCAACATATTATCTGAATGGCGGCAGATTAGGAAAAGGGGAGGTGCAACGAGACCTGAGTGTCATGGTATATCAGTCATTGAAAGTTGGTATGCAGGCACAGCAGGCCATGAAGAAGGCAAATGGTATGTTGGCCTTCATAGCTAAGGGATTTGAGTATAGGAGCAGGGAGGTCTTACTGCAGTTGTACAGGGCCTTAGTGAGACCTCACCTGGAATATTGTGTTCAGTTTTGGTCTCCTAATCTGAGGAAGGATGTTCTTGTTATTGAGGGAGTGCAGCGAAGGTTCACCAGACTGATTCCTGGGACGACAGGACTGACATATGAGGAGTGACTGGATCGACTGGGCCTGTATTCACTGGAGTTTAGAAGGATGAGAGGGAATCTCATAGAAACATATAAAATTCTGACGGGACTGGACAGGTTAGATGCAGGAAGAATATTCCCGATGTTGGGGAAGTCCAGAACCAGGGGACATAGTCTAAGAATAAGGGGTAGGACTGCGATGAAGAGAAACTTCTTCATTCAGAGAGTTGTTACCCTGTGGAATTCCCTACCGCAGAGAGTTGTTCATGCCAGTTCATTGGATATATTCAATAGGGAGTTAGATATGGGCCTTACAGCTAAAGGGATCAAGAGGTTTGGAGAGAAAGCAGGAAAGGGGTACTGAGGGAATGATGAGCCATGATCTTATTGAATGTGGTGCAGGCTCGAAGGGCCGAATGGCCTATTCCTGCACCTATTTTCTATTTTTCTATGTGGCACCTTATCGAATGCTTTCTAGAAATCCAAATACACCACATCCACAGGTTCCCTCTTATCAACCCTGTTCATTACATCCTCAAAGATCTCCAGCAAATATGTCAAACATGATTTCCCTTTCATAAAACCATGCTGACTCTGCTTGACTGTATTATATTTTTCCAAATGTTCTGCTACTGCTTCCTTAATAATGGACTGCAGGAACATCCATGATTTTTCTCTGTGCTCTCATTTTATACTCACTTCTACATTTTTTTACTATATTCGCAAACCGAGGAAAGTTTAGATTTTAGTGATAAGCTATATTCATAAAATTACTTAGAATATACAGCAAAGAAACAGGCCATTCGGCCCAACAAGTCCATGCCAGCATTTCTGCTCCCATTTTTCTCGCATCTTTCCTCATCTAACTCTATCAGCATAACCGTCTATTCCCTTCTGCCTCATATGCTTATCCTTAAAAGCATCTGTACTATTTGCATTAATTACTCCCTGTGGTAGCGAGTTCCACATTCTCACCACTCTCTGGTAAAGAATTTCTTCTGAATTCCCTAATTGATTTTTTGGTGACTATCTTATATTTGTTATGTTCATAATAAAGTAATGTAACTGAGTACTGTAGACATGAGTAAGTGTGACCTTAGCTCCTTTATTCAAATGCCAGAGTGTTGGTACAGCATGGAGGGGGGCTGCTTATATACAGTGTTCCCAAGGGATGCCAGGATCCTTTGGGACTCCAACAGGTAGGCCTCTGGAGGCGGTATGATACAGGTTACCCAGGGTTGCATACAATAACAATATTGATAGCCTTTAGTTTGGCTCTCCCCCACAAATAGAAACACTCTCTCTGTGAATACTCTATCAAAACCTTTCATAATGTTATAGACCACTATTAGGTCAAGAGAAATGAGACCCTGTGTATCCTTTCCTGATAGATATAACCTCACATTTCTGGTATCATTCTTGTAAATCCTTTTTGCACCCTCTCCAGTGTCGCTATATCCTTTTCATTACATCGTGACTAGAACACAGTGCTCCAGGTGTGGTCTAACCAAGGTTCGATACAAGTTTAGCATAACTTTTCTACTGTTCAATTCTATCCCTTTAGAAATCGTAGAATGGTTAAAGCAAAGAAAGAGTTCATTCAGCCCGTCAAGCCTCTGCCGGCTCTCTGCAAGATAAAAGAAAAATACTGCGGATGTTGGAAATTTGAAAAACAAACACAAATGCTGGAAATACTCAGCAGGTCAGGCAGCATCTGTGGAGAGAGAAACAGAGTCCTATGTTTCTCTCTCCACAGATGATCCTGTTGAGTATTTCCAGCATTTTCTGTTTTTATTACCTGTAGAAATAAACCCTATTATATATATTTTTTTTAATATATATATAAGCTACTTTATTCTGCATCATGATCTAATGTCAGAATGTCTCAAATCAGCATTCATAATCAATACATTTTGTATGCACTCACCAGACAATAATCATGAAATGAGGAAAAGTGCTTAAATTCTCATTGCTATAATCCTCAATGGAAGTTACTGAAATAATGGTCTTTACATTGCAGAAATTATCTCAAGTGTTTAACAATGCATTATCATAGGTCAGTATTTTAAAACTCAGTCAATATAATAACTGAAGAGAGCGCTAAGGCACAATGGAAATGGTGGATACTTGAGGAAAATATTTTAACACTGGTGCCGGAACAATTGAAACCATTATATGTTGTAATGTACCACTGGGCTAAAACTACTTAACTGTATGCACGATAGGTAATACAATCACCCAAGTGTTGAAAGTACATTGCCAAGGGAAAAATTCCAATGTTGTTAGATCAAGGTATGCCAGCTTAATCATTCCATTCTCCTAATAAAGACTTAAATGTTAAAATACCTAATTATACTAATGCTGAAAATGGCTTCATAATTCATAAACAACAAAATCATGTGTGACTTTTGTAAGATAATCCTTGCTAGTGAAGCTTCCATTCCATCATTACACATGGCATTGTGCATCTATATCACAAGTGGTAAAAATGGCAATTTTCTTGAAGGGGAAGAAAGTCTAAGGGAAGTGTTATCTATTCAAAGTATTCCCCGATTGTCTTTTAGCAAAAAAAGTATGCACTGCCTTTATAAAAAAATGCATATTTCCTGCCCCATTGTCAAGCCCCTAATTTGGATTTTTTACCAATCAGAGCCACTCATCATTGATAGGAAGGAACTACCTGTGTTCGTTATTTGGGCACTTTACTTAGCTGATAACAATATTTCTCCGAGTCCAAATCTGCTCACAGGCCAGCCTGAATTTACCATCCCCCAGTAAGGTGCACAGAACAACTGCCAACTATATCAGCAGAGCAGCTCTGGTGGGATGTAGAAGGTCTCTGTTGAGAAAATGTGAAGTTTCCTGTTTAAAGAGAGCACATTTATATCTTCCTGTTTTTTTTTTACAAAGGAGCACTTTGAATTGAAAGCATTCCCTCTAAACTTCCGCTCTCTTTTTAATATTAACATTTTAGGTTAGAAGTTACCGTTAGTGATATGAGTAGACAGACACTGAGTAGCTTTCGTGTAACATTCCTCTGTCTGCTATTACATCAGGTTTTACCTTTCCATCTTAAACTGGTTAACACCTCCGCTAAAGTAGCAGACACAGGAATGTCATGTAAACATGTTAAGCGTTAGTCTGTTACTATCAGCAACAGTAATTTCCAGGTATTTACATGTTTTAAACGCTGAGGATAATTGAGTCGCGTTAAAATGTCATAGAAACATAGAAACATAGAAAATAGGTGCAGGAGTAGGCCATTCGGCCCTTCTAGCCTGCACCGCCATTCAATGAGTTCATGGCTGAACATTCAACTTCAGTACCCCATTCCTGTTTTCTCGCCATACCCCTTGATCCCCCTAGTAGTAAGGACCTCATCTAACTCCTTTTTGAATATATTTAGTGAATTGGCCTCAACAACTTTCTGTGGTAGAGAATTCCACAGGTTCACCACTCTCTGGGTGAAGAAGTTCCTCCGCATCTCGGTCCTAAATGGCTTACCCCTTATCCTTAGACTGTGACCTCTGGTTCTGGACTTCCCCAACATTGGGAACATTCTTCCTGCATCTAACCTGTCTAACCCCGTCAGAATTTTAAATGTTTCTATGAGGTCATAAGGAAGCTTCAGTGATATCACCAGCAAAGGGATTATTCCTGACAATGTTCTTCATAGTTCATTCCTCCGCAGTGCCGTTTTATCCTTCTCAAACATTAACTCTATCGCAAGCCAGCACTGGTCAATATGTGACTCACAGATTACCATCAGGCTGGCTTTTTGGCAGTTTCTCTCTGAATGTTGCTTCCGACAGTTAATTACCGCAAATTAATTTTTCATTTTGCTAAAAGTGGTGTTGGAATACATCAAATTTCTTTCGCAGATATCCAGGCCAGTGGCGTCTGGATCACTGTCTGCTACCAAGCTTCTGCCAATGTGTTTCTCTAATTGGCAACTAGGAGATACGAGAATTGCAGATTTTCTCTTTTTATGAGAAATCCAGGTGAAGAGCCAAAGCCCTGTACTGTATTCATCCAGACACTAGAGGGGGAACTCGGAGTTTCTATTGGCACAAATACAGTGTGCTGATTTTATTAATTGCAATGACCAAGGTATTTCTTCGCAAATAAATAACGTATTGATGAAGAAAACATTACATTTTGTTGACAAAGATAGTTCAAAAAGTACTAATGAGAGGTTCGCGAGTAATATAAAAGCAATTAAGGATGAATTCAGGAGGTAAAAATATGATTAACTCCCATATGTAGGTTTTGTTTAGCTGTAGGCCGGGGTATGGCTGGAATAAGTTGTAACCAGTGTATCCTTTACATATATCTGTTTCCGTCTGAGTAACAATACAATTCTACTAGTACCACGGCTTCGGGATTGCTTCCTCTATCTCAATTCAATAAGCAAATATCCTTTGAGAATGTTAGTAATGCATCTTAGACTTGGTCTCCAGTCGTCTTGGTTAACCCTTGCCACTAGATCAAGACCTAGCTCTGTTAAGCCCGTGTGGTGGCTGGTGTGCAACGGCCACCCCACGTTAAAAGAATCCATGCAGAGACATCTTCCACTCTTCAATATGTAGTTCGGAACCTCGAGTGTCAGGTCCCTCATTGAAACACCTGTGAACTCATCCCTTTTTGGTGTGGAAGTGGGTCATCCTCGATACGAGGGACTGCCTAATACTCAATGATCTTAATTCAGTCCCTTTGAGATGGGAGAAATGAGTGAATGCTTTGAATGTGTCATGACAAGTTTTAATATCAGCTGTGCAATTAAATGCAAAAGAGGGTTTTGCTTTTGCATAATGAGGGAGAACAATTGCAAGGTACATTTGGCACTCTTATACTGGAAATGATGCAGACTCTAATAAGACCAAGAAAGCCCCAATTGATCCTTTCACTCCCAAGAAAAATACGACATATGAATCAATCATATTTTGACAGGCTGCATACACAATAATGGATGTGCTGATGCCTTCCGAGATGCTTACATCAACATCCAGCAAAATATTATTTCCCTGATGCAGATCATAATATTAGGAGAACATAGGAGAAACCAAATAAGACCCAATAGAGCAATAGTCATCATAGTAGTATTAATAAGATAGAATAAAGTGAAAGATAATGATAGACAAAGGCTGCAGGCGAGAGATGAGAAAAAGATTCATATGATTCGCCCTCATCCCTTACCAACTAAGCCGAAATCAGGAACTCACCATAGGGGAAGAGTTGCTCTGGTTATGTGTAATGCGTAATGAAATCATAAATGTTGTCTTTTTGAATGAATTTACAATACCGTTACACATAGGGGTGAGATCAATTCTTCACTTCCCATAGGCAATGTGGGCTACAATCTAAGTGGCTTGCCGCTCTGTTGCAATTTTGCCCTTGTGTGTTTATTTTCTTTCTAATGTTGGTCTCCCTCTCATTTCTCTCTTGCACATCATTCTCCACATATAAGTGCAGCGCCTGAGATTACATAAGAGCATAAGAACATAAGAAATAGGAACAGGAGTAGGCCGTACGACCCCTCGAACCTGTTCCACCATTCAATAAGATCATGCCTGATCTGATCATGGACTCGGGTCCACTTCTCCACCCGCTCCCCATAACACCCTATCCCCTTATTGTTTAAGAAACTGTCTATTTCTGTCTTAAATTTATTCAATGTCCCAGCTTCCACAGCTCTCTGAGGCAGCGAATTCCACAGATTTACAACCCTCTGATAGAAGAAATTTCTCCTCATCTCTGTTTTAAATGGGCGGCCCCTTATTCTGAGATTATGCCCCCTAGTTCTAGTCTCCCCCATCAGTGGAAACATCCTCTCTGCATCCACCTTGTCAAGCCCCCTCATAATCTTATACGTTTCGATAAGATCACCCCTCATTCTTCTGAATTCCAATGAGTAGAGGCCCAAACTACTCAAACCTTTCCTCAAGTCAACCCCCTCATCCCTGGAATCAACCTAGTGAACCTTCTCTGTACTGCCTCCAAAGCAAGTATATCCTTTCGTAAATATGGAAACCAAAACTGCACGCAGTATTCCAGGTGTGGCCTCACCAATACCCGTATAACTGTAGCAAGACTTCCCTGCTTTTATACTCCATCCCCTTTGCAATAAAGGCCAAGATACCATTGGCCTTCCTGATCACTTTCTGTACCTGCATTCTATCCTTTTGTATTTCATGCACAACTACCTCCAGGTCCCACTGTACTGCGGCACTTTGCAATCTTTCTCCATTTAAATATTAACTTGCTCTTTGATTTTTTTCTACAAAAGTGCATGACCTCACACTTTCCAACATTATATTCCATTTGCCAAATTTTTGCCCACTCACTTAGCCTGTCTATGTCCTTTTGTAGATTTTTTATGTCCTCCTCACACATTGCTTTTCCTCCCATCTTTGTATCGTCAGCAAACTTGGCTACGTTACACTCAGTCCCTTCTTCTAAGTCGTTAATATAGATTGTTCCAAGTCATTAATATAGATTGTATAATATTTCATATGTAGGCTGTTACACTGTGTAAGTAAGTCACTTAGCATTTCAAGATCACGGGTACCCTGATCAGACGCTGTCACTAAACTGGAAGTTCTGCCGTAGTCAAGAGTAAAAAAACAATTATTTGCAATCTAACTTTTACTGTAGCCAACCAGTTTCAAGATCTTGGCCCAAGGGTGCAATAATAAAATTATTACTGGATTCCTCACATAGCTAACATGAAGAGGTCAAATAACAAGCACTAAATATGTTTTGATTAGATACGGACTTCCCTAATGCATCTCATATTGTTCGGCGTACACAATGCATTCCACTCCCTCTGTGCAATAAGATTTGAAAAAACACTGTTGTAAAATGCAGACCCATTCCTGCCAAATCCCTCTTTTGGGAGAAATGTGATAAATTAAGAAGCTGCCACTTCTCCTGCAGAACATCCTAAATTTTTCAGTGAAACCGAGATTCACAACATAAAGCTACTTTACTCAAATCTTACTGTAAGTGAGGTGGTTGCTTTCTGTTAGTGAACAGCAAATGAAAGGTGATTCCAAGCTTTAACACTGTAACATCCAGAATAATGGACAGGCAGTTACAAAGAAGCAACAAAATCTTTAGATTTAGCTTTAGACACTGTCATAACTCACAAGAGAAAATACAAGTGCTTTTTACACTTTATCTGAAGCCAAAGGCTGTCTCTGCCTTTAACTTCCTCTCAACTATTACTTATTGAACACAGATAAATCAATACAGGTATAAAGGGAAACTGATGGAAGTTAACTCCAGTTATATGCAAGTAGTTTCTAAGTCCCAAGCTTGTTCCTTATGTAGTCAACAATGGTACAGTTATTCCTATCGGAGGCAGCTCTGTTTAAATACGGCTATTTGGCCTTACCTCCTGCAATAAACAGGATCGCCTTGTACGCAAAATTGAAAAATGTCTGCCTTTTATAAGCTGGAAATTGCTGGTGGCCAAATAAGCATGAGCACACAAGAAACCATGGAACAAGAAAGGAATATCAACCAGGCATCCCACTCCTGATCGCTAGCGAGCAAACCTTGCTGAAATGTGGGTATGCAAGACCATCGGATCAGGATAGGTTTCGGTTTGGCTGTGATAGCCTCTTGGTTGAATGGTATACAAACACTTGCTGTCAAGATTGATGCATGCTCAATGGCCAGTTGAGTGAGGTACTGGAGGGCGACTGGCACCTGTGAAACCATACCCCAACAGGTTTGTTTTCATGGAAGGAGAGGAGAGGGAAAAAGTGGCACGGGAAAAAGACAATAAAGCGAGAATTGACAACGAGTTGATTACAATGGATAAATTCTGAACGGCAAGGTTACAGGAGAGGGGATCAGAGAACTGGGCACATAGGGCCCGATTATCTACTCATTAATTGGGTGTGCCACAAAGAGATCCCACAGACCGCTGCACCTGATTCTCCGATTCACACTCGCTTTGAATGAGACTGTCTACTAGGAGCAGAGCCTCACAAAATGTACTCTACTGTGAAAACAATGGCTTTTACAAATAACCAAACTCGGAGCTAGCAAATGGTGATTTAACATCTTGTAATCATTGTTTCCTAATAGTTCTTTCGGGAACCTGTTTTCTATATGGTAGAGCTGTGCCCAAGGGATATGAGGATACATGATGGAACTTGCGGTATACATGTAGAGCTGAGCTGATTATCCAGGTGAGATGGACTGATGGAGGTTAAAATAGGGCACCATTTGTCATTGATTTTTTTCCAGCTTTTTTCCTTATGATTTGATAGAGTTTTTTTTCATAATCATGGATATGTTAGATTGATCTGAAGGATGCCAATGGCTTCTACTCCAGATGTTTGTCATCTCTCACGCTGCACACATGGTAGAAATCAGGCCACAACATTCAACTAACTCCCTGCAGGTCGATTATTTCACTTTCCATTCTTGAAGGGGACTTCACAATACAATAATTCATTTTTCATTAAAACAACAAAGTGCATGTGAAGAAATATTTCCAGCATTTCCTTAATTTCAATTTCCAGAATAATGCCCCATTAAGTTATGAGCCAATGCGTCTTAAAGGCAGACTGTTCATTTTTTTTCTTCCCACAAAGTTTTCTTCTCCTCCTGAAAACACTAAGATAATGTTCCATTGCCATCAAAATCCTTCCATTACTTCATCCAAGTGGCTATTCTCTATGTGTGATCCAAAATAGTGAGTGATAGCAAACTATTCAACTATGGTGACATTATAGACAAAGCAGATACTAGCCCAGAAATTACTGTCAGTGATATCAGCAAATGAATGCTTAACACATTTGTATGACTTACCTCTTAACATATGATTCTCATTTACATTAATTTACACTTACATTAATTTAGAAACCATCCCACGACATTTCTCAGAGGAGGAAGAAAAGAGATCAGAAATCGTTAAGGGAATGGACACTTAGTCACTGAAGGAAAGATTAAGAGGCGAAACAAAAGCTTGGTGGAAAAGGTAGATTTTGAGAAAGAGTTTAAGTGCAGAGGAAAGTGGACAGGTGGAGGTCTTTAGGGAGCAAGTTCCACCAACAGAGTTGGCTTATCAGGTGAGGCAAATGAGGCACTGCCGCCCCTGGAACCCTGCACCGGTGTCCTGATGGAAAGTTACAGATATTTAAATTTATATATATCATATATATACATATATCTCTATATATTTTAATTTAACACATGCCCGATTTTCTTTCCCCGATTTCCCACAGCAATGTGAGAGAGGATGTCCTGCTGGAAAGATCGTTTTTGGCCCCACTATTAAATTCATAACTAAATCCAATTTTAGTCATTGGGTGATCAGTGACTGACTGCCTGGTTTAATCCCTGCGGGCTCGCCTGGTTTTCTTTTTAGCACTCACCACGGCAATGTGTGGGAGACAACCCACCCGAACGTTCCCGGACCCACTATTAAATTAAACCCTGACTGAAACATAGAAACATAGAAAATAGGTGCAGGAGTAGGCCATTCGGCCCTTCGAGCCTGCACCGCCATTCAATGAGTTCATGGCTGAACATGCAACTTCAGTACCCCATTCCTGCTTTCTCGCCATACCCCTTGATCCCCCTAGTAGTAAGGACTTCATCTAACTCCTTTTTGAATATATTTAGTGAATTGGCCTCAACAACTTTCTGTGGCAGAGAATTCCACAGGTTCACCACTCTCTGGGTGAAGAAGTTTCTCCTCATCTCGGTCCTAAATGGCTTACCCCTTATCCTTAGACTGTGACCCCTGGTTCTGGACTTCCCCAACATTGGGAACATTCTTCCTGCATCTAACCTGTCTAAACCCATCAGAATTTTAAACGTTTCTATGAGGATCCCCTCTCATTCTTCTGAACTCCAGTGAATACAAGCCCAGTTGATCCAGTCTTTCTTGATATGTCAGTCCCGCCGTCCCGGGAATCAGTCTGGTGAACCTTAACTGCACTCCCTCAATAGCAAAAATGTCCTTCCTCAAGTTAGGAGACCAAAACTGTACACAATACTCCAGGTGTGGCCTCACCAAGGCCCTGTACAACTGTAGCAACACCTCCCTGCCCCTGTACTCAAATCCCCTCGCTATGAAGGCCAACATGCCATTTGCTTTCTTAACCGCCTGCTGTACCTGCATGCCAACCTTCAATGACTGATGTACCAGTCAATAAGGGTTACAGGGCTGATTGTGGGGTGGTGGTGGAGCTGAGTGTCACAGCATACATGTGAAAACTTACCCCATGCCTGCAAATAATGTCACTATGGGCCAACATAGATAAGGCCAAAGTGAAGCCATGGACAGGTCCTTGGGCAGAATCTGGAAATGGCAGTGCAGGGACAGGAAGAGAAGCCATTGCTATCTGTGTTCAGATAGGTCGGAGTGAAACCACAGAAGTACAATCCCACTGGTCGAACAGCCAGAGAGAAGGATGGCATGGTCAACTGTATCAAAATTTGTTGAGAAATTGAGGAGGACAAGGAGGGATAACACCCATAATCATAGCCACAGAAGGATGTCATTTTGGTTTGGGCAAACATCAACTTACTTATTTCAAAAGAGTTAATGCCTCAGCTAAAACTGCAGACAAAGGAATTTAAGAGCACTGCTATCAATTGTAGGGCCCCTCCTATCACCCCAACTGAGGCCAGCTAACAGAGCACAGATCAGGGATTGAACCTGGAACCTTTGCTGGTTTGAATGGCTCAGTACTGTGATGGGCAGTGCATTTGCCAACCAAACCACTGGAAAACCCACCACAATGTGTTTGTAATCTCGTCACATTTTGTTTCAATTACCAGAATATTGGCCCAGTAGTTAAAGTAGTTTGATCTTAAATGTAATTTTTTTGGTTTTAAGGCTATGAGTTTTGTTAATCTAATATTATCTCTCTTATTTTTCAACTCAAACTAAGAACTATCTGGAAACACAATCCCTCTCGGAAAGAGTTACCCTATCCTAAAATTTGAAGCGGTTTGCAAACGGCCGCAATCAGGCAGCATTTACATTAATGTGGCTCAGGCTGCTCCCTCACACAGAGCAAAATGAAAATCAGACACTAGGAAAGCCAGCCTACAACTGCAAATAAGAGTAAATTCAAACCTGAGACAGAATATTGCAGAATTATATCAGGAGACATTAACAAAGATGATATGAGATATTGAAGAACCGTAAGCTGTCACTGCAGATACAATACATATATTAACTTTTGTAATCCTGATATTGAGATGGCCATTGTTTGCATCTGCAGAGATCAGAGATATTATTAAATGGATGGGAAACTAGTTGCAAGGCCCTGTCAGAGATTTCAAGCAGAAGGAAAATCGATTCATTATCAATTTAAGTTTGTGATTTTGTTATGGTTGGGGACTGGTGAACTGCGGTATCAATACAGGGCCAACAAGCTAAGAGTCAACTTTAAAAAGGGAGTTCTTCCAATTTAATTTCTTTACCTAAACCTTAAAACTGTGGAATTTGTCATGTATCTTTCCTCCTACAACCTATTGGCTTTTAAAAACAGTTTAGGTTTCTCAATCAATAAAAAGTATAATGCCAGACACTCTTTAAAATAAAGCACTCCAAATGATATAGAAGTTCTCAGTAGCACAGTCTTTGGGAATGATATGAAATGTGCATCGAAAGATCATGTTAGAAACTGGGTGCTTGCTGCGATTTCTCATGTTGCCAGAACCAGTTATTGTTGTATACTATACTATTAGACTGTTTTGGGATGCAAAATCCCACTGGATTGTCCCTCAATCATGGTGAAGAAGCAATCTGTCACTGGGAGATCCCAAAGGCAGGAGGAGAGACAGGGTACTGAGACAGGTACAGGGTACTGAGTGGAATTGGTGAGGGGAGACAAGTCTGACATATGTGTCAGCTGTGGCTCTGTGGGGAGCACACTCGCTTCTGAGTCAGAAGGTTGTGGGTTCAAATCCCATTCCAGGGACTTGAGCAGATAAATCTAGGCTGACACCCCAGTACACTGCTACACTGTCAGAGGTGCCATTGCTTGGTTATGATGTTAAACTGAGACCTCAGATGGATGTAAAAGATCCCATGGCACTATTTTGAAGATGAGCCAATATTTATCCCTTAATCAACATAACAAAAAACAGTTTATCTGGTTATAATCACAGTGCTGTTTGTGGGAGCTTGCTGTGTTTCTCACATTACAACAGTGACTACACTCCAAAAGTACATAATTAGCTGAAAAGTGCTTTGAGACGTCCAGTGATCATGAAATGTGATTGATTGCTTTCTCTTTCTTTCTACGGGTGAGGATATTGTGAGCAGAGGGCACACTGGGGGTAGATGCCAAGTGGGGGAATGGAGGATATTGAGTGGAGAGAAGAGAATGTGCTGGTGACAAGTGCTGAATGTGAAACTGTGAAATTCTGTTGTAGGTATAAGAAATAGGAACAGGAGTAGGCCATACAGCCCCTCGAGCCTGCTCCGCCATTCAATAAGATCATGGCTGATCTGATCATGGACTCAGCTCCACTTCCCCGCCCGCTCCCCATAACCCCTTATCCCCTTAGCATTTAAGAAACTGTCTATTTCTGTCTTAAATTTATTCAATGTCCCAGCTTCCACAGCTCTCTGAGGCAGCGAATTCCACAGATTTACAACCCTCTGAGAGAAGAAATTTCTCCTCATCTCTGTTTTAAATGGGTGGCTCCTTATTCTAAGATCATGACCTCTAGTTCTAGTCTCCCCCATCAGTGGAAACATCCTCTCTGCATCCACCTTGTCAAGCCCCCTCATAATCTTGTACGTTTCGATAAGATCACCTCTAATTTTTCTGAATTACAATGAGTAGAGGCCCAACCTACTGAACCTTCCCTCATAAGTCAACCCCCTCATCCCCGGAATCAACCTAGTGAACCTTCTCTGAACTGCCTCCAAAGCAAGTATATATATCCTTTCGTAAATATGGAAACCAAAACTGCACGCAGTATTCCAGGTGTGGCCTCACCAATACCTTATATAGCTGTAGCAAGACTTCCCTGCTTTTATACTCCATCCCCTTTACAATAAAGATCAAGATACCATTGGCCTTCCTGATCACTTGCTGTACCTGCATACTATCCTTTTGTGTTTCATGCACAAGTACCTCCAGGTCCTGCTGTACTGCGGCACTTTGCAATCTTACTCCATTTAAATAATAACTTGCTCTTTGATCTTTTCTGCGAAAGTGCATGACCTCACACTTTCCGACATTATACTCCATCTGCCAAATTTTTGCCCACTCACTTAGCCTGTCTATGACCTTTTGCAGATTTTTTGTGTCCTCCTCACACATTGCTTTTCCTCCCATCTTTGTATCGTCAGCAAACTTGGCTACATTATGTTGGAATGAGGTGGCACAAAAACAACTTGTATTTATATAGCGCCTTTAATTAAAACGTCCCAAGGTGATTTACAGAAGGACCAGAAGAGGTGAGGGCCCAGGGGCAGCACGGGCCCAGCCCACACTGCGATATGTGCGCGCACTAGGCCCATGCAGCAGAGCAGGTCTCCAGTCGTCTTGGGTAATCCTTGCCACTGGACCAAGACCTAGCTCTGTCAAGCCCGTGTGGTGGCTGGTGTGCAACGGCCACCACACGTTAAAAAAATCCACGCACAGGCATCTTCCACCTTTCAAGATGTAGTTCATGATCTGGAATATTCGGTCCTTTATTGAAACACCTGTGAATTCATCCCTTTTTGGTGTGGAAGCAAGTCATCCTCATTTCTAGGGACTGCCTATGATGATGATGAGAAAGCAGAGGGGGCCAGAGTTGAGCAAAGAATTGGTAGTGCATGGAGGACAGCTGGGCAATAGGATGAGCAAAAGAAATGGAAGGATACATCAATTAGAGTTGAATCACCTCCCCAAAAGTAGAAAAGGAAATCACACAAGAAGAAATCACCAATTGTACAGATAAAGGGAATTCAGTAGATGTCCTGTATATGGACTTTCAGATGATGTTTGACAAGGTGTTGCACAAGAGATTTGTTCGAAAAATTCTGGTCTATGGTTTCAGAGTAAATGTAGCAGCATGGATAGGAAGTTGTTTGATGGATAGGATGTAAAAGGTTAAGGGAAATGGGCATTGCTGTGATTAGACAAGGGATGGAAGTGGTATATCGCAAGAATCAGCGCTGTACCCACGTTTGTTCTTTGGGTTATTTGGATGATTTGGACTTGGGTATAGGGAGCACAACCTCAAAATGTTCTGCTGACACAAAAGTAGGGAGGTTTAGCAAACAGAAAGACTTCAGGAAGATATAGACAGGCTATCAGAATAGGCACATGGGTGGACGTCTAATTAAGTGTGATTAAGTATGTGGTAATACATTTGGGAGGAAAAACAAGAAATACAATGCTCACTCAATTGAAAGATGCTGAAGGATGCTAATAGATTCCAAGGGTTCAAACAGAACTCCCTGAAAATGTGAGCACAGGTGAAGAAAGCTATAAATAAAAAGGCTAACATGATTTGGGGTTCTATAAATAGAGGCATAGAGTATGAGAGTAAAACCGTTATGATAAATGTGTACAAAAGCATTGTAAGAGTTGTGTGTGCAATTTTGGGCAGCTCATTGTAAAAAGGACATGAGCACCACAGTGGGCATGCAATGTAGATTACCCAGGAAAATGCTAGGGATGGAAAATTATAGTCATCTGTAGAGCCCTGAGATGCTAGGAATACTTCCACTGGAACAGAGAAGATCTGCAGGAAATTTAATAGAAGTTTTTAACATTATTAAGGGTTTTGATATAGTGAATAAGGAAAGAATATTTCCCTCTGGTTGCGAGGTTTAGTGGTGAAAAATCATCAATTTAAAAACACTCACTAAGAGAGTGAGCAGAGGGAATGGAAGAATTTCTTTACACAGAGGGTTGTTGGACCAGGGAATGTATTGCCACAGACATCTTGCATCTTTTAGGGGAAAATTAGATAAATATTTGAAGCAGAGGAAGATACAAGGTTATGGAGAAAAAGCGGGACAGTGGCATTTATTTTGGATTTCTCGAGCACAAAGCCTGCACAGACACGATGGACTGAATAGCCTCCTTCTGTGCTGTATACGTCTATGATTCTTTCGTATTCATGTTGTAATCTTGTGACAAGGATGTGTTGAGAACAATAGATGCCGCAGGATGATTCTAGGTTAGGGAATGCGAAGAAAGCACATGACACCATCATGAAAAATCAATCAGCTCTTCTCTTTTAAAAAAAAGGTTGATGAGAAATGCTGCTAAATCCCTCAGTCTAACTCACAATTGTGTCACCTCCCAAACATCTACACCTGCGAATTAAACCTTTCTGAAAATCCTTCGTATCTTGTCAAAATATATAGATTCACAGATCTAAAGCAATTTCTGAAGCTGTCCTGCTGAACACGGATTAAGTATCTTTGACTAAAGGAAAATGTGAGCACCAGGATAATTTTACATCATTTTTTTTTTGAATAAACTCGAGGGCCTTGAAATTAGGCTGAGAGTTTTTAGCGCTTGAACACTTAACACAGTCATAAGAAATTCCCTCATCTGAAAATGTAGTGCAATGTTAACCTGTATAAAATAAACAATTCAAAGAGCACATAAACGAAATGCATGCAAATACGTTAAGAATTCCTGGGTTAATACCTCATTGTAACCGCAAGGCCTAAAACTTAGGGGTGATCTTATAGAAACATTTAAAATAATGAAAGGGATAGACAAGATAGAGGCGGAGAGGTTGTTTCCACTGGTCGGGGAGACTAGAACTAGGGGGCACAGCCTCAAAATACGGGGGAGCCAATTTAAAACCGAGTTGAGAAGGAATTTCTTCTCCCAGAGGGTTGTGAATCTGTGGAATTCTCTGCCCAAGGAAGCAGTTGAGGCTAGCTCATTGAATGTATTCAAGTCACAGAGAGATAGATTTTTAACCAATAAGGGAATTAAGGGTTACGGGGAGCGGGCGGGTAAGTGGAGCCAGATCAGCCATGATCTTATTGAATGGCGGAGCAGGCTCGAGGGGCTAGATGGCCTACTCCTGCTCCTAATTCTTTTGTTCTTATGTTCTTATGTTAGTTCATGTCCCTTATCGTGCAAGAGTGTTATAATTCAGAAGGTTCTAACTGCACACGTAGAAACAGAGAAGAAAAAAAACACAAATGCCGACCATCTGAAATGAAGGAAAATATTGGAAATATGTGGTAGGTCAGTTAGGAACTGAAAGAGAAAGACAGGTTAATATTGTTTCGCATTCCAGGGAATGATCCTGCATACCTGCAGTACAGTTCTGGCATTTTCTATTTTCTTCTTGATAACAGGTATGATTTCATGTAATATAACTTCCATTATATAAGGCTAAACAGTTTGAAGTTCAGTGCTGCGAGATTGACTGAGAAACCAATAGTGATCGCCACTGAAACCTGTCAAACAATCAATCATTGAGCTATAGTTAGCTCCAACTTCACCCCACCCTGCCCCAACACACAAAAGATACTCAACTCACCTGTTGAGCTAATCTATGATTGGAACGTTCTACTCAGTCCCTGTAATGAGGTCTAGCCTAATTTAAAAGCTGTTCACGGCATCACCACATCAAAAGCATCAGATGATGTCACCAACCACAACTCAAAGCAGTTTATCAACACCAGCTAAACTCAGCCCTGTGTTACAGCTCCAAGACACTGTTCAGCCTCGGTTATATTTTTACACTTCAGTTTTTCTTGAGCTTTTGATGAGGAAGTCTCTTTATTAGGCATTTTCTCCCTTTCCCTGTAAGACTGCTCTCCAGATCTCCACCAATTGCTCTAAAAAGTGTGTGTGGCCCATGGTGACACTCTATTAATCTTTCCTCCTTCCCATTGGGATTGTGTCAGTCCCCAACTTCATTCACTCACTGCGATTCAGAGCACAGCAGGTGGGGGAATCCCAGGCATGAATGTCACATCCAATTACTCTGCCAGAACTTCAGCTTACTGCACTACATGCCACGGTAAGCCCATTTCAAACTAACAGGTGGTATCAACTGTAAAAAGGGCTGTATCCTGTGATCTGAAATACATAAATACTATACAGGACCACACTGTTATGGAGATTGCAGGCTGCAAGTGGGTACAGACTCTTTTAGCTCAGACAAATTAATAAAAAGACAAAAGAATTTCACAACCTCAGGATATACCAAAGTGATTCACAGCCAACGACGTGCTTTTGATGTGTAGTCACTGTTGTTCTGCAGAACAATGCAGCAGTCACGCTTGCAAATAAGGTCCCAGAAACAGAAAACTACAGTAATAACGTTAATCTGTTGCATGACTGGAATACAGTACCACATGACCAGACTACAATCATATTGTACCACATGACCAGATTACAGTGATACCGTACCACATGACCAGACGACAATCATATTGTACCACATGACCAGACTACAGTGATACCATACCACATGACCAGACTACAGTGATACCGTACCACATGACCAGACTACAGTGATACCGTACCACATGACTAGACTACAGTGATACCGTACCACATGACCAGACAACAATACCATATCACATGACCAGACTACAGTGATACCGTACCACATGACCAGACTACAATGATACCGTACCACATGACCAGACTACAGTGATACCATACCACATGACCAGACTACAGTGAGACAGTACCACATGACTAGGCTCATCATAGGCAGTCGCTTGGAAGCGAGGAAGACTTGCTTCCACTCTTAAAATGAGTCCTCAGGTGGCTGAACAGTCCAATATGAGAACCACAGTCCCTGTCATAGGTGGGACAGATAGGCATTGAGGGAAGAGGTGGGTGGGACTGGTTTGCCTCGCGCTCTTTCCGCTACCTGCTCTTGATTTCTGCATGCTCTCGCCGATGAGACTCGAGGTGACCGGCGCCCTTCCGGATGCACTTCCTCCACTTAGGGCAGTCTTTGGCCCGGGACTCCCAGGTGTCAGTGGGGATGTTGCACGTTATCAGGGAGGCTTTCAGAGTGTCCCTGTAATGTTTCCTCTGCCCACCTTTGGCTTGTTTGCCGTGAAGGAGTTCTGAGTAGAGCGCTTGCTTTGGGAATCTCGTGTCTGGCATGTGAACGATGTGGCCTGCCAAGAGGAGCTGATCAAGTGTGGTCAGTGCTTCAATGTTGGGGACGTTGGCCTGGTCAAGGAGGCTAATGACTAGACTATAGTGATAATGTACCACATGACTAGACTACAATGATACCGTACCACATGACTGGACTCCAATGATATTGTGGCACATGACCAGACTACACTGATAGTCATCATCATCATAGGCAGTCCCTCAGAATCGAGGAAGACTTGCTTCCACTCCTGAAGTGAGTTCTGTGGTGGCTGAACAGTCGAATATGAGAGCCACAGACTCTGTAACAGGCGGGGCAGATAGTCGTTGAGGGAAGGAGAGGGTGGGACTGGTTTGCCGCACACTCCGTCCGCTGCCTGCGCTTAAGTCTCAACGCCGAGAGCATACAGAAACCGAGGTGCTCAGCGCCCTCTCGGATGCACTTCCTCCACTTAGGGCGGTCTGGGGCCAGGGACTCCCAGTTGTCAGTGGGGATGTCGTACTTTATCAGCGAGGCTTTGAGGGTGTCCTTTTAGCATTTCCGCTGCCCACCTTTGGCTGGTTGGCCGTGAAGGAGCTCCGAGTAGAGCACTTGCTTTGGGGGTCCCGTGTCTGGCATGTGAACTATGTGGCCTGCCCAGCGGAGCTGATCGAGTGTGGTCAGTGCTTCAATGCTGGGGATGTTGGCCTGGCCGAGGACGCTGATGTTGGTGCACCTGTCCTCCCAGGGGATTTGTAGCATCTTGCGGGGACATCGTTGGTGATATTTATCCAGCAACTTGAGGTGTCTGCTGTACATGTTCCATGTCTCTGAGCCATACAGGAGGGCGGGTATTACTACAGCCCTGTAGACCATGAGCTTGGTGGCAGTTTTGAGGGCCTGGTCCTCAAACACTCTTTTCCTCAGGCGGCCGAAGGCTGCACTAGCGCATTGGAGGCGGTGTTGGATCTCGTCGTTGATGCCTGCTCTTGTTGATAGGAGGCTCCCGAGATATGGGAAGTGGTCCACAGTATCCAGGGCCACTCCATGGATATTGCTGACTGGGGGGCAGTGCTGTGCGGTGAGGACAGGCTGGTGGAGGAAGTTTGTCAATGATATTGTATCACATGACTAGACTACAATGATATTGTACCATATGACCAAACTACAGTGACACCATACCACATGACCAGAGTACAATGGTTTTGTACATGACCAGACTACAGTGATATTGTAACACATGAACAGACTACAAGGATAACGTATCACATGACTAAATTAAAATGATACCGTACCACATCGATAAAGTCATCATCACCATAGGCAGTCCCTCAGGATCGAGGCAGACTTGCTTCCACTCTTAACATGAGTTCTTAGGTGGCTGAACAGTCCCTGTCACAGGTAGGGGGACAGATGGTCGTTGAGGGAAAGGGTGGACAGGGAACCTGGTTTGCCGCACGCTCCTTCCGCTGCCTGCGCTTGATTTCTGCATGCTCTCGGCGACGATACTCGAGGAGCTCAGTGCCCTCCCGAATGCACTTTCTCCACTTAGGGTGGTCTATGGCCAGGAACTCCCAGGTGTCAGTGGGGATGACGCACTTTATCAGGGTGGCTTTGAGGGTGTCCTTGTAACGTTTCCTCTGCCCGCTTTTGGCTCGTTTGCCGTGGACGAGTTCCGAGTAGAGCGCTTGCTTTGAGTCTCGTGTCTGCCATGCGAACTATGTGGCCGGCCCAGCGGAGCTGACCAAGTGTGGTCAGTGCTTCAATGCTGGGGATGTTGTTCTGGACGAGGACGCTAACGTTTGTGTGTCTGTCCTCCCAGGGGATTTGCAGGATATTGCAGAAACATCGCTGGCGGTACTTCTCCAGCGACTTGAGGTGTCTACTGTACATGGTCCACGTCTCTGAGCCATACAGGAGGGCGGGTATTACTACGGCCCTGTAGACCATGAGCTTGGTGACAGTTTTGACGGACTGGTCTTCAAACACTCTTTTCCTCAGGCGGCCGAAGGCTGCACTGGCGCACTGGGGGTGGTGTTGGATCTCGTCGTTGATGCCTGCTCGTGTTGATAGGAGGCTCCCGAGATAGGGGAAATGGTCCACGTTGTCCAGGGCCACGCCGTGGATCTTGATGTCTGGGGGGCAGTGCTGTGCGGCGAGGACAGGCTGGTGGAGGACCTTTGTCTTACTAATGTTTCGCGTAAGGCTCATGCTTTCATATGCCTCGGTAAATACGTCAACAATGTCCGGAGTTCAGCCTCTGTGTGTGCACAGACGCAGGCATCGCTCGCGTACTGTAGCTCGACGATGACAGTACGCTGGAAGGAACACTTCGAGATCTCCTCAATCGAGACTCTGCCTTTGACTCGAGTGTTCACGACTCCATTCCGCAGCATGCGACCCGCCACCACCTCACTGAGACCCCAACACTGCACGAGGTAGAAAAGGACATAAGACAGCTAAAAAAACAACAAGCCTATGGGAGCGGATGGAATTCCTGCTGAAGCAATGAAGTATGGCGGAGAGGCATTACTGGCGCAAATACACAACCTCGTCTCTCTCATTTGGAGGGAGGAGAGCATGCCGGGAGATCTTAGAGATGCAGTGATCGTGACCATCTTTAAAAAAGGGGACAAGTCCGACTGCGGCAACGACAGAGGAATCTCCCTGTTATCAACCACTGGGAAAGTTGTTGCTAGAGTCCTCCTCAACCGTCTTCTCCCTGTGGCCGAGGAGCTCCTCCCGGAGTCACAGTGTGGATTTCGTCCCCTCCGGGGTACAATGGACATGATTTGTACAGCGCGACAGCTGCAGGAAAAATGCAGGGAGCAGCACCAGCCCTTATACATGGCCTTCTTCGACCTGACAAAGGCCTTTGACACTGTCAACCGCGAGGGTCTATGGAGCGTCCTCCTCCATTTCGGATGCCCCCAAAAGTTCGTCACCATCCTCCGCCTGCTCCACGACGACATGCAGGCCGTGATCCTTACCAACGGATCCATCACAGACCCAATCCACGTCCGGACAGGGGTCAAACAGGGCTGCGTCATTGCCCCAACCCTCTTCTCAATCTTCCTCACTGCCATGCTCCGCCTCACAGTTGATAAGCTCCCCGCTGGAGTGGAACTAAACTACAGAACCAGTGGGAAGCTGTTCAACCTTCGCCATCTCCAGGCCAGGTCCAAGACCATCCCAACCTCTGTCATCGATAGAGTACAATTATATTGTCCCACATGACTAGACTAAAATGATAACATACCACATGACCAGACTACAATGATACTGTACCACATGACCAGACTACAATGATACCGTACCACATGACCAGACTACAATGATACCGTACCACATGACTGGACAACAATGGTATTTTAAAAAAGGGGACAAGTCCGACTGTGGCAACGGCAGAGGAATCTCCCTGCTATCAAATATCAGCCACTGGGAAAATCGTCGCTAGAGTTCTCCTCAACTATCTTCTCCCTGTGGCCGAGGAGCTCCTCCCGGAACCACAGTGCAGATTTCATCCCCTACGGGCAAAACGGACATGATCTTTGCAGAGCGACAGCTGCAGGAAAAATGCAGGGATAAGCGCCAGCCCTTATACATGGCCTTCTTCGACCTTACAAAGGCCTTTGACACTGTCAACCGCGAGGGTCTATGGAGTGTCCTCACACATTTTGGATGCCCCCAAAGGTTCGTCAACATCCTTTGCCTGCTCCACGACGATATGCAGGCTGTGATCCTTACCAACGGATCCATTACAGATGCAATCCACGTCTGGACCGGGGTCAAACAGGACTGAGTCTTCGCTCCAACCCTCTGCTCAATCTTCCTCGCTGCCATGCTCCACCTCACAGTCAACAAGGTCCCCGCTGGAGTGGAACTAAACTACAGAACCAGTGGGAAGCTGTTTAACCTTCGCCGCCTCCAGGCCAGGTCCAAGACCACCCCAACCTCTGTCGTCGAGCTACAGTACACGGATGATGCCTGCGTCTGCGCACACTTAGAGGCTGAAGTCCCGGATATAGTCAACGTATTTACTGAGGCATACGAAAGCATGGGCCTTACGCTAAATATCCGTAAGAGAAAGATCCTCCACCAGCTTGTCCTCACCGCACAGCAATGGCCTCCAGGGCGCGGCCCTGGACAACCTGGACCATTTCCCATACGTCGGGAGCCTCTTATCAACAAAACCAGACCTTGATGAGGAGGTTCAACACCACCTCCAGTGCACCAGTGCAGACTTCGGCCACCTGAGGAAAAGAGTGTTCGAAGATCAGGCCCTCAAATTTACCACCAAGCCAATGGTCTACAGGGCTGTAGTCATACCCGCCCTCCTGTATGGCTCAGAGGCATGGACCATGTACAGTAGACACCTCAAGTCACTGGAGAAATACCATCAACGATGCCTCCGCAAGATCCTACAAATCCCTTGGGAGGACAGACGCACCAACGTTAGCGTCCTCGACCAGGCCAACATCCCCAGCATTGAGGCACTTACCACGCATGGTCAGCTCCGCTGGGCGGGCCACATTGTCCGCATGCCAGACATGAGACTCCCAAAGCAGGCGCTCTACTCGGAACTCCTCATGGGAAACGAGCCAAGGGTAGGCAAAGGAAACGTTACAAGGACATCCTCAAAGCCCCACCGACACCTTGGGGTCCCTGGCCAAAGACCGCCCTAAGTGGAGGAAGTGCATCCGGGAGGGCGTTGAGCACCTCGAGTCTCATCACTGAGTGCATGCAGAAAACAAGTGCAGGCAGCGGAAAGAACGCACGGCAAACCTGTCCCACCCTCTCTAACCCTCAATGACTGTCTGTCCCACATGTGGCAGGGACTGTGGCTCTCATATTGGACTGTTCAGCCACCTAAGGACTCGTTCTAAGAGTGGAAGCAAGTCTTCCTCGATTCTGAGGGACTGCCTATGATGTTGATGATGATGACAATGATACCATACCACATGATCAGACTACAATGATATTGTACCACATGACTGGACTACAATTATATTGTACCACATGACTAGACTACAATTATATTGTACCACATGACCAGATTACAATGACACCATACTACATGGCCAGACTACAGTGATAATGTACCACATGACCAGACTACAATGATATTGTATCGTATGACCAGAGTACAATAATACTGAACCTCATGACTGGATTACAATGATACCGTACCACATGACCAGACTACAGTGATACCATTCCACATTACTCGACTACAATGGTATTGTACCACATGACCAGACTACAGTGATACCGTACCACATGACTCGACTACAACGGTATTGTACCACATGACCAGATACAATGACACCGTACCATATGACTAGATTACAATGATACCATACAACATGACCAGACTACAATGATACCGTATCACATGACCAGACTACATTGTTACCGTACCAAATGATCAGACTACAATAGTAACATACCACATGACGAGATTACAATGCTGCCTTACCACATGGCTAGAGTACAATTATATTGTACCACATGACCAGACTACAATAGTATTGTATGACATGAGCAGACTACAAATGATATTGTACCACATGAGCAGACAACAGTGATACCATACCACTTAACTAGACTACAATGATGTTGTACCAGATGAGCAGACAACAGTGATACCGTACCACATGACCTGACTACAATGATATTGTACCACATGACTAGATTACAATGATATTGTATAATATAAAAACAGATACCAAGAGTTTCTAGAGGTACATAAAAAGGAAAAAAGTGGCTAAAGTAAATGTTGGTCCCTTAGAGGACGAGACCAGGGAATTAATAATGAGGAACATGGAGATGGTAGAAACTGTGAACAAATATTTTGTATCAGACTTTATGGTTGAGGACACTAACAATATTCCGACAGTGGATAGTCAAGGGGCTATAGAGGGGGGAGGAACTTAACACAATCACAATCACTAAGGAGGTGGTACTCAGTAAGATAATGGGACTAAAGGCAGATAAATCCCCTGGGCCTGATGGCTTACATCCGAGGGTCTTAAGAAAAGTAGTGCCCGGGATTGTGCATTCATTGGTAGTAATTTACCAAAATTCCCTGAATTCTGGGGAAGTCCCAGCAGATTGGAAAACTGCAAATGTAACGCCCCTATTTAAAAAAGGAGCAGACAAAAAGCAGGAAACTATAGACCAGTTAGCCTAACATCTGTGGTTGGAAAAATGTTGGAGTCCATTATTAAAGAAGCAGTAGCAGGACATTTGGAGAAGCAAAATTTGGTCAGCTAGAGTCAGCATGGATTTATGAAGAGGAAGTCATGTTTGACAAATGTGCTGGAATACTTTGAAGATGTAACGAACAGGGTGGATGAAGAGGAATCATTGGATGTGGTGTATTTGGACTTCCAGAAGGCATTTGATAAGGTGCCACATAAAAGGTTACCGCACAAGATAAAAGTTCACAGGGTTGGGGATAATATATTAGCATGGATAGAGGATTGGCTAACTAACAGAGAACAGAGAGTTGGGATAAATGGTTCATTCTCTGGTTGGCAATCAGTAATAGTTGGCAATAGTGGGATGCCGCAGGGATCAGTGCTGGGACCCCAACTATTTACAATCTATATTAATGACTTGGAAGAAGGGACTGAGTGTAATGTAGCCAAGTTTGCTGACGATACAAAGATGGGAGGAAAAGCAATGTGTGAGGAGGAAACAAAAAATCTGCAAAAGGACATAGACAGGCTAAGTGAGTGGGCAAAAATTTGGCAGATGGAGTATAATGTTGGAAAGTGTGAGGTCATGCACTTTAGCAGAAAAAATCAAAGAGCAAGTTATTATTTAAATGGAGAAAGATTGCAAAGTGCTACAGTACAGCAGGACCTGGGGGTACTTGTGCATGAAACACAAAAGGATAGTATGCAAGTACAGCAAGTGATCAGGAAAACCAATGGAATCTTGGCCTTTATTGCAAAGGGGATGGAGTATAAAAGCATAGAAGTCTTGCTACAGCTACACAGGGTATCGGTGAGGCCACACCTGGAATACTGCGTGCAGTTTTGGTTTCCATATTTATGAAAGGTGTTACTTGCTTTGGAGGCAGTTCAGAGAAGGTTCACTAGGTTGATTCCGGAGATGAGGGGGTTGACTTATGAGGAAAGGTTGAGTAGGTTGGGCCACTACTCATTGGAATTCAGAAGAATGAGAGGTGATCTTATCGAAATGTATAAGATTATGAGGGGTCTTGACAAGGTGGATGCAGAGAGGATGTTTCCACTGATGGGGGAGACTAGAACTAGAAGGCATGATCTTAGAAGAAGGGGCCGCCCATTTAAAACCGAGATGAGGAGAAATTTCTTCCCTCAAAGGGTTGTAAATCTGTGTAATTTGCTGCCTCAGAGAGCTGTGGAAGCTGGGACATTGAATAAATTTAATACAGAAATAGACAGTTTCTTAAACAATAAGGGGATACGGGGTTATGGGGAGCGGGCAGGGAAATGGAGCTGAGTTCATGATCAGATCAGCCATGATTTTATTGAATGGCGAAGCAGGCTCGAGGGGCCACATGGCCTAATCCTGTTCCTATTTCTTATGTTCTTATGTTCTTATGTTCTTATGCCACATGACTAGACTACAGTGATACCGTACCACATGACCAGACTAGAATGATATTGTACCACATGACCAGACTACAATGATACCGTACCACATGACCAGACTACAGTGATATTGTACAGTGATATTGTCTGCATCCCAGAGTACTTAAGTAAGTGGCCATAGAAATAGTGGATGCATTGGTGATCATTTTCCAACATTCTATCGTCTTTGGATCTGTTCCTATGGACTGGAGGGTAGCTAATGTAACACCACTTTTTAAAAAAGGAGGGAGAGAGAAAACAGGTAATTATGGACCTGTTAGCCTGACATCAGTCGTGGGGAACATGTTAGAATCAATTATTAAAGATGAAATAGCAGCACATTTGGAAAGCAGTGACAGGATCGGTCCAAGTCAGCATGGATTTATGAAAGGGAAATCATGCTTGACAAATCTTCTGGAATGTTTTGAAGATGTAACTAGTAGAGTGGACAAGGGAGAACCAATGGATGTGATGTATTTGGACTTTGAAAAGGCTTTTCACAAGGTCCCACACAAGAGATTGGTGTGCAAAATCAAAGCACATGGTATTGGGGGTAATGTACTGACATGGATAGAGAACTGGTGGGCAGACAGGAAGCAGAAAGGAGGGATAAACGGGTTCTTTTCAGAATGGCAGGCAGTGACAAGTGGGGTTCCGCAGGGCTCAGTGATGGGACCCTAAATATTTACAATATACATCAATGATTTAGATGAAGGAATTGACTGTAATATCTCCAAGTTTGCAGATGACACTAAACTGGGTGGCAGTGTGAGCTGTGAGGAGGACATAAGAGGCTGCAGGTTGACTTGGACAGGTTAGGTGAGTGGGCAAATGCATGGCAGATGCAGTATAATGTGGATAAATGTGAGGTTATCCACTTTGGGGGCAAAAACACGAAAGCAGAATATTATCTGAATGGCGGCAGATTAGGAAAAGGGGGAGGTGCAACGAGACCTGGGTGTTATGGTTCATCAGTCATTGGGTACAGCAGGTGGTGAAGAAGGCAAATTGTATATTGGCCTTCATAGCTAGAGGATTTGAGTATAGGAGTAGGGAGGTCTTACTGCAGTTGTACAGAGCCTTGGTGAGGCCTCACCTGGAATATTGTGTTCAGTTTTGGTCTCCTAATCTGAGGAAGGATGAAGGGAGTGCAGCGAAGGTTCACCAGACTGATTCCCGGGATGGCTGGACTGATGTATGAGGAGAGACTGGATCAACTGGGCTTTTATACACTGGAGTTTAGAAGGATGAGAGAGGATCTCATAGAAACATATAAGATTCTGACGGGACTGGACAGGTTAGATGTGGGAAGAATGTTCCCAATGCTGGGGAAGTCTAGAACCAGGGATCACAGTCTAAAGATAAGGGGTAGGCCATTTAGAACTGAGATGAGGAGAAACTTCTTCACTCAGAGAGTTGTTAACCTGTGGAATTCCCTACCGCAGAGAGTTGTTCATGCTAGTTCATTGGATATACTCAAGAGAGAGTTAGATACGGCCCTTACGGCTAAAGGGATCAAGAGGTATGGAGAGGAAGCAGGAAAGAGGTACTGAGGGAATGATGAGCCATGATCTTATTGAATGATGGTGCAGGCTCGAAGAGCCGAATGGCCTACTCCTGCACCTATTTTCTATGTTTCTACGTACCACATGACCAGATGACAATGAAATTGTTCCACATGACTAGACTACAGTGATACCGCACCACATGACCAGACTATAATTATACGTAATAATTGACTAGGCTATAATGAAACCGTACCATATGACCAGACTACAATTATACCATACCACATGACCAGACTACAATGATATTGTATCACATGACTAGACCACAATGATATTGTACCACATGACTAGACATCAATGTTATTGTACCACATGACCAGACTACAGTGATACCATACTACATGACTAGAATACAATGTAATTGTACCACATGACCGGACTACAGTGATATAGTACCACATGACCAGACTACAGTGATATGGTACTACATGACCAGACTACAGTGATATTGTGCCACATGACCAGACTACAATTATACCATACCACATGGTGAACCTGTGGAATTCTCTACCACAGAAAGTTGTTGAGGCCATTTCACTAAATATATTCAAAAAAGAGTTAGATGTAGTCCTTATTACTAGGGGGATCAAGGGGTATGGCGAGAAAGCAGGAATGGGGTACTGAAGTTGCATGTTCAGCCATGAACTCATTGAATGGCGGTGCAGGCTCGAAGGGCAGAATGGCCTACTCCTGCACCTATTTTCTATGTTTCTATGACCAGACTACAGTGATATAGTACCACATGAACAGACTACAATTATACCGTACCACATGACTGGACTACAGTGAAACCATACCACATGATCAGACTACAATGATATTGTACATGTCCAGACTACAATGATACCGTACCACCCAACCAGACTACAGTGACACCGTACCACATGACTAGACTACAATTATAACATACCACATGACCAGACGAGTGTGTTACCGCATCACATGACCAGACTACAATAATATTGTATCACATTACTAGACTACAGTGATATTGAACCACATGACCAGACTACAGTGATATTGTACCACATGACCTGATTACAATGATATTATACCACATGACCAGAGTACAGTGATACCATACCACATGAACAGACTTCAGTGATATTGTACCACATGACCAGATTACATTGGCATTGTACCACATGAGTAGACTACAATTATAATGTACCACATAACCAGACTAGTGGATTACCGCATCACATGACCAGACTGCAATGATATTGTATCACATGACCAGACCACAGTCAAATTGTACCACATGACCAGACTACAATGATATTGTACCACATGACTACACTATAATGATACCGCACCACATGACCTGATTACAATGATATTGTACCACATGACCAGACTACAATGATACCATACCACATGACCAGAGTACAGTGATACCATAGCACTTGATTAGATTACAATTATAACGTACCACATGACCAGACTAATGTGTCACATGACCAGACCATAGTGATATTTTACCACATGACCAGACTCATCAGCCTAGGAAGTCCCTCGAAACGAGGATAACTTGCTTCTACGCCAAAAAGAGAGGAGTTCACAGGTGTTTCAATAATATTCCATGTCCCGAACCAGATCTTGAAGTGTGGAAGATGATACCATACCACATGACCAGATTACAATGATATTGTACCACATGACCAGATTACAATGATACCGTACCACATGACCGGATTACAATGATACCGTACCACATGACCAGACTACAACTATACCGTGCACATGCGTAGACTACAATGATACCGTACCACATGACTAGAGTACAATGATCTTGTCATCATAGGCAGTCCCTCAGAATCGAGGAAGACTTGCTTCCACTTCTGAAGTGAGTTCTTTGGTGACTGACCAGTCCAATACGAGAGCCACAGACTATGTCACAGGTGGGACAGAGAGGTCATTGAGGCCCATGTTAAAAGAACTCACGTACAGGCATCTTCTACTCCGTTACCATGAAGTTCGGGACCTGGAACGTCAGGACCCTCATGGACACCCCCAACAGCAAAATGCCGGAATGCCGCACTGCCATAGTTTCCCAGGAACCTAGACACTTTGATATCGACATCACCGCCCTAAGTGAGACCCGGCGGGCAGGTGAAGGCCAGCTCAAGGAACAAGATGGAGGTTACACCTTCTTCCCGAAAGGGAAACCAGAGGAAGAGCGCTGCCTCCACGGAGTCGGCTTTGCCATTAAAAACGAGCTGGTCGACCGCCTCAATGACTCCCCCTGCAGGGCTAATGTATGTCTCATGACTCTTCCACTCACCCTATCCCGGAGCCAATGTGCCACAGTCATCGGTGCGTAAGCCCCAACACTCGATGCAACTGATGAGGCCAAAGAGGGTTTTTACTCCAACCTCGAAAAATCCCTGTCCTGCATCCCCACGGGTGACAAATTGATGCTCCTCGGTGACTAACACCAGGGTCGGCAAGGACACAGACCTCTGGGGTGGCGTGATAGGCAGAGAGGGAGTAGGGAAAGCCAACTCCAGCGGTACCCTACTCCTGACAAAATGCTAAAGCACGAACTTGTCATCACCAACACCTTGTCTCACCAGAGGGACAAATACAAGGCATCGTGGCAACATCCTCGCCCCAAGCACTGGCACCTGCTCGACTATGTCATCGTCCGAGGCAGGGATCGCAAGGATGTGTGCATCACCCATGCCATGACAGCAGCCAAGGACTGCTGGACGGACCACCGCCTAATCCGATCGATCATCGACATCAACACAGCCCCAAAGCGTAGGCGGCAGCAGAAGCAGTGCCGCAAAAAAATGATATTGTACCACATGACTAGACTACAGTGAAACTGTACCACATGACCAGACTACAATGATATTGTACCACATGACTAGACTACTGTGATAACGTACCACATGACAAGACTAGAAAATTAACGTACCATATGACCAGACTAGTGTGTTACCGCAACGCATGACCAGACGACAGATATTGTAACCCATGACCAGACAATGATATTGTACCCCATGACCAAACTACAATGATACCGTACCGCATGATGAGACTACAATGATATTGTATCACATGACCAGACTGCTGTGATACGGTACCACATGACCAGGCTACAGTGATTTTGTAATACATGACCAGACAACAATGATATTGTACCAAATGCCTAGACTACAGTGAAACTGTACCACATGACTAGACTACAAATATAACGTGCCACATGACCAGACTACAGTGATACTGTACCTCATGGCCAGACTACAATGATATTGCACCACATGACTAGACTACAATTATAACGTACCACATCTCCAGACTACAATGTTACCACATCACATGACCAGACTTCAACACCGTACCACATGACAACACTCCATCATCATCATCATAGGCAGTCTCTCGAAATCAAGGAATACTTGCTTTCAATCTTATTGTGTTCCTAACACAGATGAGGCTGCACACAGGGAGGTTAAAGTAACAGTGACCTCAGTCTTTATTAAGACACTCCAGAGTGAGGAACAGGCCTTAGAGGCCAGCTTATATATAGTGTTCCCAAGAGATGCTGGGATTCCTTGGGACTTCAGGGGATGCGCTCCCTGGTGACGGAACATGGAAGTGCATGCTTTACAGATACACAACATCACTCTCCGCCTCCCCCCCCAAAGTCAAAGTGAAAACTATTTACAAGGTGAGGCGGTCGGGAGCCTTTCTTTCCCTGGTGGACCGCCTCGGTACAAATGTCTGTTCTGGTGTGTTGGCTGTGCCCTCGCTGGGCTGGCGTGTTGTTGGCCCTGCAGGGCTGCTGGGTGAGCCTGGCCTTGCTGGGCTGTTGGGCATGATGGGTTCGATTTCCTGGTCCGGGGTGGTGTCATTGATCCTTTGGGTGTGTATTGTGGGCTCGAAAAAGGTGGTGTCTGCTGTGGGTTGTTCAGGGCAGTCTGTGAACCGCAGCCTTGTTTGGTCCAGGTGCTTTTTGCAACTTTGTCCATTGTCTAGTTTGACTACAAACACCCTACTCCCTTCTTCAGCTTTCACCGTGCCCGCGATCCACTTGGGACCATGTCCATAGTTTAGCACATACACAGGGTCATTCAGATCAATTTACCGTGATACAGTGCGTGATCATCGTTTACATTTTATTGTTGCTGCCGCCTGCTCTCTACCTGATCATGCAGGTTGGGGTGAACCAGCGAGAGTCTGGTTTTAAGTGTCCTTTTCATGAGTAGCTCAGCCGGGGGCACACCTGTGAGTGAGTGGGGTCTCGTACGGTAGCTGAGCAGTACTCGGGACAGGCAGGTTTGGAGTGAGCCTTCTGTGACTCGTTTAAGGCTCTGTTTGATGGTTTGTACTGCCCGGTCTGCCTGCCCATTAGAGGCTGGTTTAAACAGGGCCGAGGTGACATGTTTGATCCCATTGTGGGTCATGAATTCTTTAAATTCAGCACTGGTGAAACATGGCCCATTGTCACTGACCAGTATGTCAGGCAGGCCGTGGGTGGCAAACATGGCCCTCAGGCTTTCAATGGTGGCGGTGGCGGTGCTTCCCGACATTATTTCACATTCAATCCATTTTGAAAAAGCATCCACCACCACCAGGAACATTTTACCGAAAAACGGGCCCGCATAGTCGACATGCTCCTTGACCATGGTCTGGAGGGCCAGGACCACAAACTTAGTGGTGCCTCTCTGGGCGCGTTGCTCAACTGAGCACACACGCTGCATTGCCGTACACAGGACTCTAAGTCAGAGTCGATACCGGGCCACCACACGTGGGATCTGGCTATCGCTTTCATCATTACTATACTCGAGTGTGTGCTGTGGAGATCCGAGATGAAAGTCTCCCCGCCCTTTTTGGGTAGCACTATGTGGTTACCCCACAACAGGCAGTCTGCTTGAATGGACAGCTCGTCCTTTCGCCACTGGAACAGCTTGATTAGCTCTTGCATTTCAACAGGGATGCTGGCCCAGCTCCCATGCAGTACACAGTTTTTTACTAGGGACAGCAGAGGATCTTGGCTGGTCCAAGTCCTAATCTGGCGGGCTGTGACAGGTGATTTATCATTTTCAAATGCTTCCATGACCATCAACAAGTCTGCGGACTGCACCACCATCAACAAGTTTGGAGGCTGCGCCATTTCCACCCCCGTGGTGGGCAATGGTAGCCGACTGAGAGCATCCGCACAGTTCTCAGTGCCTGGCCTGTGGCGGATGGTATAGTTATACGCTGATAGTGCGAGTGCCCACCTTTGTATGCGGGCTGAGGCATTAGTGTTTATCCCCTTGTTTTCAGCGAACAGGGATATGAGGGGCTTGTGATTGGTTTCCAGTTCAAATTTGAGGCCAAACAGGCACGGATGCATTTTGTTTACCCCGAACACACACGCTAATGCCTCTTTATCAATCATGCTGTAGGTCCTCTCGGCCTTAGACAAGCTTCTGGAGGCATAGGCGACAGGTTGCAACTTCCCCGCAATGTTAGCTTGTTGTAATACACACCCAACTCCGTACGATGACGCATCACATGCTAGCACAAGTCTTTTACACGGGTTATACAATACAAGCAGCTTGTTGGAACATAAAATGTTTCCTGGCTTTCTCAAAAGCAATTACTTGGTTTTTTTTCCCCATACCCAGTTCTCACCTTGACACAATAACACATGTAGGGGCTCTAAGAGTGCTTAACCCTGGTAGGAAGTTACCAAAATAGTTGAGTCGTCCCAGGAACGACCGCAGCTCCGTGACGTTCTGTTGCCTGGGCGCGTTCCTGATAGCCTCTGCCTTGGCATCTGTGGGCCAAATGCCATCCGCCGCGATCTTTCTCCCCAAAAACTCCACTTCTGTTCCCATGAAGATGCATTTCGACCTCTTCAGCCGCAGCCCTACGCGATCCAGTCGCTGGAGGACCTCCTCCAGGTTTTGTAGGTGCTCGTCGGTGTCCCGACCCGTGACCAATGTGTCATCCTGAAAAGCTACCGTGCGTGGTACCGACTTGAGGAGGCTCTCCATGTTTCTCTGGAACATCGCTGCAGCCGACCGAATTCCAAATGGGCATCTGTTGTAGATGAACAATCACTTGTGCGTGTTGATGCAGGTGAGGCCCTTCGAAGACTCCTCCAGCTCCTGCATCATGTAGGCTGAAGTCAGGTCGAGCTTGGTGAACGTCTTGCCTCCTGCCAGCGTCGCAAATACGTCATCTGCCTTAGGTAGCGGGTGTTGGTCCTGTAGCGAGAAACGATTATTAGTTACTTTATAATCGCCGCAAATCCTGACCATGCCATCACTTTTGAGTACTGGAACAATCGGACTGGCCCACTCGCTGAATTCCACTGGGGAGATGATGCCCTCGCGTTACAGCCTGTCCAACTCGATTTCCACTCTCTCCCTCATCATGTGAGGTACCGCTCGCGCCTTGTGGTGAATGGGTCGTGCCTCTGGGACCAAGTGGATCCGCACCTTCGCCCTGGAAAAGTTTCCAATGCCTGGCTCAAAAAGGGAAGGAAATTTGTTAAGAACCTGCGTACATGAGGCCTCATCGACATGTGATAGCGCTCGGATGTCATCCCAGTTCCAGAGGATTTTGCCCAGCCAGCTCCTTCCAAGCAGTGTGGCGTCATCGCCCGGGACAATCCAGAGTGGCAGTTCGTGCACCGTGCCCTCGTAGGTGACCTTGACCATGGCACTGCCCAGGACAGTGAAAAGCTCTTTGGTGTACGTTCTCAGTTTCGTGTGGATGGGGCTCAGGGCTGGTCTGAGTGCCTTGTTGCACCACAGTCTCTCAAACATCTTTTTACTCATGATGGATTGGCTAGCGCCCGTGTCCAGTTCCATGGCTACGGGTAAGCCATTCAATTTCACGTTTAGCATTATAGCTGGACATTTCATCGAAAATGTGTGCAGCCCGTGTACTTCAGCATCTGCCTCCTTTCTCTGAGGCTCGAAATTGCTTTGATCCACCATGGACCGATCTTCCTCTGCCACGTGGTGGTTAGCATGTTTTGCAGAGCTTGCAGCTAGTCTGCAAGCTCATTAGAGGTGCCCCATTGTTCCACAGCTCTTGCAAACATATCCTTTGAAATGGCATGAATAGGCTGACTGGAAGCCTCCACAATGCCAACAAGGTATGAATTGCCTTGCATTCATTCTTTGTTACGGACTCTGAGTCATCTTGGTCACCTGAGGCCTGCTGGCAGTTGCAGACTCGTGGTTTCTGCCCTGTACATTTCTGCTCACAAACACAGTTCCAGTTAATTTATGAACATTGCTAGCACTTGTGTGCTGAGAGATTTGTTTGGTGTTATCACTGGTGGACATAAACGCCTGTGCTATCGCAATGGCCCAACTGAGGGTCGGTGTCTCTACAGTCAAAAATTTTCGTAGGGTGGTCTCGTAGCCAATACCCAGTACAAAAAAGTCTCTGAGCATTTGCTCCAGGTAGCCATCAAACTCACATTGTCCTGCAAGTCGCCTTAGCTCGGCAATATAGCTCGCCACCTCCTGACCTTCAGATCGCTGGCACGTGTAGAACCGATACCTCACCATCAGAACGCTCTCCCTCAGGTTAAGATGCTCCCGAACCAGTGTACACAGCTCCTCCTATTTGGGTTTCACCGGAGCCAGAAGATTCTTCATGAGGCTGTAGGTCGGTGTCTTTGACGAGGACCGCTCTCCTTTTTGCAGCGCTTCCTTCTCCGTCCAGCTCGTTGGCTACAAAGTACTGGTCTAGCCGTTCGACATAGGCTACGCAGTCCTCACCCTCCGAGAATTTCTCCAGGATGCCCACAGTTTGCTGCATCTTTGCGTTGGATTCGTATACTTGTCGCCAGTTATTGTGTTCCTAACACAGATGAGACTGTACAGAGGGAGGTTAAAGTAACAGTGACCTCAGTCTTTACTAAGACACTCCAGCGTGAGGAACAGGCTTTAGGGGCCGGCTTATACACAGTGCTCCCAAGGGATGCTGGGATCCCTTGGGACTTCAGGGGATGCACTCCCTGGTGGCGGAAAATGGGAGTGCATGCTTTACAGATACACATCAAATCTTAACATGAGTTCTTAGGTGGCTGTGCAGTCCAATACAAGAACCACAGTCTCTGTCACAGCTGGGACAGATAGTCATTGAGGGAAGGGGTGGGTGGGACTGGTTTGCCGCACGCTCTTTCCGCTGTCTGTGCTTGATTTCTGCACGCTCTCGGTGATGAGACTCGAGGTGCTCAGCGCCCTCTCGGATGCACTTTCTCTACTTAGGGTGGTCTCTGGCCAGGGACTCCCAGGTGTCTTCGGGGATGTTGCACTTTATCAGGGCGGCTTTGAGGGTGTCCCTGTAACATTTCCACTGCCCAGCTTTGGCTCGTTTGCTGTGAAGGAGTTCCAAGTAGAGCGCTTGCTTTGGGAGTCTCGTGTCTGGCATGCGAACAGTGTGGCCTGCCCAGCGGTGCTGATCAAGTGTGGTCAGTGCTTCGATGCTGGGGATGTTGGCCTGGTCAAGGACGCTAATGTTAGTGTCCTCCCAGGGGATTTGTAGGATCTTGCGGCGACATCGTTAGTGGTATTTCTCCAGCGACTTGAGGTGTCTGCTGTACATGGTCCATGTTTCTGAGCCATACAGGAGGGCGGATATTACTACAGTCCTGCAGACCATGAGCTTGGTGAAAGTTTTGAGGGCCTGGTTTTCAAACACTCTTTTCCTCAAGCAGCCGAAGACTGCACTGGCGCACTGGAGGCGGTGTTGGATCTCGTCGTCAATGCCTGCTCTTGTTGATAGGAGGCTCCCGAGATATGGGAAATGGTCCACGTTGTCCAGGGCCGCGCCGTGGATCTTGATGACTGGGGGACAGCGCTGTGCAGTAAGGACAGGCTGGTTGAGGATCTTTGTCTTGCTGATGTTTAGTGTAAGGCCCATGCTTTCGTATGCCTCAGTCTATGTCCTGGAGTTCAGCCTCTGTATGTGCGCAGACACTGACGTCGTCCGCATACTGTAGCTCGACGACAGAGGTTGGGGTGGTCTTGGACCTGGCCTGGAGACGGCGTCGGTTGAACAGCTTCCCACTGGTTCTGTAGTTTATTTCCACTCCAGGGGGGAGCTTGTCGACTGTGAGGTGGAGCATGGCAGCGAGGAAGGTTGACATGATTAGACTACAGTGATACCTTACCACATGACTAGACTACAATATATTGAACCACATGACCAGACTACAATGATACCGTGCCACATGACTAGACTATAATAATGGCCCGGAAATCCCAGTTTCTCCCTCCCGTGGGCGTTCGACTGGATTCTAGAAAAAAGAAGCACACCTACCTGAAGCTGCTGCACCCACGGGCAATCCCCGTCCGGAGGCCTCTCCTGACTGCGCGTTGCAGCGCGTGTACGTCGGGACCTGCGCAGGCCTGGAGCTGGAGTCACATGGCTGTGGACAGCCAATCAGGTATAGTATATTTTCATTTATATTAATAGGAGTTTCGTAAGGCTGATACTCCTTCTACTATGTATGAGAAACACCCCCAAACACCTAAACACTACATAAAACATTAACAAAAACACCTCACATAAATACACCATTGAAATTAATGTTGATAGAAATGTTTATGAAAAAAAAATATTTGCTGATTTTTTTAAAAGTTTTAATTATTGTTTAAAATAAAATTACCTGAGTGGGCAGGGTTTTTAACATAAATATGTATTTTTAAATGTTATTTTAATATGGTTTTGATATGTTTTTAAACTCTTACGCTGGTAAAACTAGGCTATGCGCCTGCTTTTACTTGGTGCAAGAGTTTTAAGGACATTCACTGGGCAAGAGATGGGCAAATAGCCCAATGTCTGCTGTGGGAATGTCCTGCCGAGATTTGTGCAATCTGTTAAGCCAGAAACTTGACAGATCGGAAAAAACGATTTTCAGCGCATGAGTATTGCACGCCAAAAAACGGGTTTACCGGTGCCTGCCTGGGCCGCAGAAACTCCGTATGGACCTGGGGAGGCCGCAATTTCTGGGCCAATATTTGTATCACATGACTAGACGACACTGATACCGTATCACATGACTAGACTACAATGATACCGTACCACATGACTCGACTACAATGATACCGTATCACATGACTAGACTACAATGATACCGTACCACATGACTCGACTACAATGATACCGTATCACATGACTAGACTACAATGATACCGTATCACATGACTCGACTACAATGATACCGTACCACATGACTCGACTACAATGATACCGTATCACATGACTAGACTACAATGATACCGTACCACATGACTCGACTACAATGATACCGTACCACATGACTCGACTACAATGATACCGTATCACATGACTCGACTACAATGATATTGTATCACATGACTCGACTACAATGATACCGTATCACATGACTCGACTACAATGATATTGTATCACATGACTCGACTACAATGATACCGTATCACATGACTCGACTACAATGATACCGTACCACATGACTCGACTACAATGATACCGTATCACATGACTAGACTGCAATGATACCGTACCACATGACTCGACTACAATGATACCGTATCACATGACTCGACTACAATGATATTGTATCACATGACTCGACTACAATGGTATTGCGCCACATGACCAGACTACAATGATACCGTACCACATCACAATTTTAAAAAAAGAAAGACTTGCATTTATATAGCGCCTTTCGTGACCACCAGATATCCCATAGCGCTTTACAGCCAATGAAGTACTTTTTGAAGTGTCGTCACTTTTGTAATGTTGGAAACATAGCAGCCAATTTGCATGCAGCAAGCTCCCACAAACAGCAATATGATAATGACCAGATAATCTTTTTTAGTGATGTTGATTGAGCAACAAATATTGGTCAGGACATCACGGATAACTCCCCTGCTTTTCTTCCAAATAATGCCATGGGATCTTTTACATCCACCTGAGAGAGAGATGGGGCCTCGGTTTAACGTCTCATCTGAAATTACTGTGATATCATACCAAGTGACTGGATCACTGGAGCTTACAACTGCTGTGATGCATTACCATGTGACTGGACTACAGTGATACCATATAGCATAACTGAACTACAGCAATGTACTAGGTGATCTTAATCACAGTAACATTGTACCACGTGACCTAAACTGCAGAGAGTCTGTGCTATTTGACCTAAACCACAGTAATCTTGAGTTTTATTCCAGCACAGATTGCAAGGAAATGTTCAGCACTGCAAGTACAATAAATGAGCATGCTCTTCGTCGGGCTAAACTGTTACATATTCTTCCACGTCCTTTCTTTCCCTCATTGTACACAGACTTCTTACTCTGGATGCTCAGAAACAGAAAACATTCCATTTCAAGCATGAATACCCCTAACATTCATGAGCAAAGAAATACAAAAAAAAGTTTAAAAATCTGAAATTTACAGAAGCAAGTTCCCCCTCTTGCTCCCAAACCAAGATGTAAATGTATAACTCATTCAGTTTAGAAGAATGAGAGGTGATCTCATTGAAATATACAACATTCTTACAGTGCTTGACAGGGTAGACGCAGGGAGGATGTTTCTCCCTGACTGGGGAGTCTAGAGCCAGGGGTCACGGTCTCAGACTAAGAGGTCGGCCATTTAGGACTTAGCTGAGGAGAAACTTCTTCAATTAGAGGGTGGTGAATCTTTGGAATTCTCTACTCCAGAGGGCTGTGGAGGCTCCGTCTTTGAGTATATTCAAGACAGAGATCGGTAGATTTTTGGATATTAAGGGAATCAAGGGATATGGGGATAGTGCAGGAAAGTGGAGTTGAAGTAGAAAATCAGCCATGATGTTATTAAATGGTGGAGCAGACTCGAGGGGCTGAATGGCCTACTCCTGCCCCTGATTCTTATGTTCATACCTGTCGTGTACTACCTCACCTTCGTGAACATTTATGTCCCATTGTCTTCTGACTGACTCCCCTATACGTACCTAAAATCATCTAACAATATCAAAATTCAGCAGCTACTCTTATAACACAATATTTTTATGCAGAACGCTCAATATGGCTTTGTCACAGACATTTTTCCCCTTTCCCTGAACTCCAATCCTCATCGCTGGCACAGGACAACAATATATCAAAGAAAATAGGATGGAGTTAGAAAACCAAAGGATGAAAGGAAACCAGCCTGTGCTTTTTCTTTTCCTTAATTCAAGCACATCTGAATGAAACAAGGAGTAACGTGTTCAGAGGGAGCTCTAAAGATGCAAATGGTTAAGTTCTCTGTAGATTTGTATATTTTAGACATAAGTGACAAGAGTGAGAATACTTGCATATTGATTATTGCACTATGACAGCTCCTCAGAATCAACAATGCACGCTTTGTTAGGTTGTGAATGCCATTTGTTTTCCGAACCTGCGGGAGACTTTCAGCTTTGCCTTTGATCAGTAAGTCGGTGTCTCTGAGGACCACTTGAGTCTCGCTGCTTTTATTTATCTCTATGACATTAATAATGCAATTGAGACTGAAGCACGTGAAGTCAGATCATCAATTTCACCCACACTATCGGAAGACGGGCATGTAAATTATGCAACCAGATAGGACTATATTTACTGAATGATTTATACATTTTACACCTTGGCTTGGGGGCTTAAGGGGGAACTTGCTTCTGTAAATTTCAGATTTCAAAACTTTTTTTTTGTGTTTCTTTGCTCATGAAAGTTAGGGATGTGCATGCTTGAAATGGAATGTTTTCTGTTTTTGAGCATCCAGGGTCAGCATCAAGCACTCCCAACTCTAGCAAAGCTCCTTCTACGCAGCCCAATGAGGTGCCCTCGCCTTAATCTCAGAAAAGCACCCATCTCAAAACTGTGGAGCTGCTTGCTTCCTTCCACCTCCCCTTCCTCCTATAATCTACAGGCTTTTCACTTCCAAGCCTGGCGTTATCTAACCTTACTCCTTGGTTTTACTTGGCATTCAACATTCAAACTCGGCAATGAGCTGGATTATAGGCCACGGCCCTACACTTGGGGTTCTTTATTCAAAGAAATTAACACCGTGAAGTTAAATAAAATGGCACTCACCCATTCCCACTGCACAGAGTGACTAGAAAAATCAGAGCCTGCCAAAAATATATCAGATCCAGTAAAACCTTTACATCTTTCATACTACTATTGTACATTAATATATAGGATTTTTATGAATTCAAATAAAAGTTAACATTTATGATTAAAAGCATCAATACTGAGCCATTTCTCAGTTCATTTCCATACATAAAATCTAACTGGCACCAACTTACGTACATCAAAGCCATGCTGAGGCACAATATCTTGTGTTGAGCATGTTTATGGAAGTTCAGATTTGCTCAGGATCTTTACTTTCTCTCCCCCACCCTCTAGAATGCTGGTTGAATTCAATTAAATTAAAGGAGACAAGGTTATTCTTGAAGCAGTCATCCTGTTTTCAGATGTCTGCCGAAAATAAAATACTTAGCAGATTTAAATAGGAAATTTCAATGATCTGTACTGGAGCTTGTTACTCAGGCTGGGATATGTCAGGAGGCAATATCCCTGTGACATGTATGCTCAACTGATGGGGGGGCTGTTGCAGGATGCCTCTCCTCTCCACAAATCAAAACTTTAATAATATTAAATTCAACAGGGCCTACCATAATAAATCAATCTTCAACAAAAAAAATGATTCTGTTTCAGAGACATTGCTGTCAAAAGTCGGCCAAACTGACCAGGTTCTAAACAGAAAAGATCTTTGACAATCGTAAAAAAGATCAATTTGGCAGACTTTTCTTTAAAAAGCTGTTACTGGAGAGCTGTTCTCTTGTTGGTTTTGGTCTCAGCAGAATTCCGAATACTGCAATCCTCGCACCATTAGCCTGTCCATTGAAAACAAGATGTGGGCCAGACCTCTCGCTGCCCACCGGGTGTCGCTCACCTGCAACCTGACCCTCCTCACAGGCCACACTCGTCACAGTGACAGAAACGTTAGGTTCACTGTCGGGGAAAGTCTCCCGCTTGTTATTTTTGGTGGAATTGTGAATGCATTCTTTCAGAATTCATTTGCGGTTTCACAACAAAATAGCAAATATGGGAAATATTCTTGCAAAGTTTACAGTGTTGCTAACGCATGGTGACCAGTGGAATTCTTATCTTAGACTGCTTCATCGCATTTGCTGATCTGGAAGAGGTGAGCAGGGTACTGGCTGGGTTGCAAGGTGCAACTACAACACAATTACAATTGCAACGGATAGAATTTGGAGGTGGTGGAGTGGGGGGGAGGCAGATTTTTGAGCAATGTGATGGCTCAGTCAGTAGGAGCCATAGCCCCGTCAGTAGCTGAGCCCATACGGTCAGGAGAATCCCAGGTTTGATCCCCCAGTCTGTGCTGAGTTAGCTGAGGTCAAGCAAGCCAACAGAAGGAGACTGCAATTGGCCTCAGCTCCCCAGGTAGGGGAGTCAACCAAGCTGGAAAGTGTGAGTGGCAGGTGAGGACAGGAGTCATCGTCATAGACAGTCCCTCGGAATCGAGGGAAATCTTGTTTCCACTCTCAAAGTGAGCTCCTTGGTGGCTGAACAGTCCAATATGAGAGCCACACACCCTGTTACAGGTGGGACAGACATTCGTCGAAGGAAGGGGTGGGTAGGGCTGGTGTGCCGCGCGCTCCTTCCGCTGTCTGCGCTTGACCTCTTCACGCTCTTTGTGTTGAAACATAGAAAACAGGTGCAAGATTCGGCCATTCGGCCCTTCGAGCCTGCACCACCATTCAATATGATCATGGCTGATCATGCAACTTCAGTACCCCATTCCTGCTTTCTCTCCATACCCCTTGATCCCTTTAGCCGTAAGGGCCACATCTAACTCCCTTTTGAATATATCTAACGAACTGGGCTCAACAACTTTCTGTGGTAGAGAATTCCACAGGTTCATAATTCTCTGAGTGAAGAAGTTTCTCCTCATCTCGGTCCTAAATGGCTTACCCCTTATCCTTAGACTGTGACCCCTGGTTCTGGACTTCCCCAACATTGGGAACATTTTTCCTGCATCTAACCTGTCCAATCCCGTCAGAATTTTATATGTTTCTACGAGATCCCCTTTCATTCTTCTAAATTCTAGTGAATATATGCCTAGTTGATCCAGTCTTTCTTCATAGGTCAGTCCTGCCATCTCGGGAATCAGTCTGGTGAATCTTCGCTGCACTCCCTCAATAGCAAGAATGTCCTTCCTCAGATTAGGAGACCAAAATTGCACACAATACTCAAGGTGTGGTCTCACCAAGGCCCTGCACAACTGCAGTGACACCTCCCTGCTCCTATACTCAAATCCCCTTGCTTTAAGGCCAGTATGCCATTTGTTTTCTTTACTGCCTGCTGTACCTGCATGCCTACCTTCAATGACTGATGTACCATGACACCCAGGTCTCGTTACACCTCCCCTTTTAATAATCTGTCACCATTTAGATAATAATCTGCCTTCCTGTTTTTGCCACCAAAATGGGTAACCTCACACTTATCTACATTATTCTGTATCTGCCATGCATTTGCCGATTCACCTAACCTGTCCAAGTCCCCCTGCAGCGTCCTCGCTTCGTCCTCGCAGCTCGCACTGCCACCCAGCTTAGTGTCATCTGCAAACTTGGAGATATTACTTTCAATTCCTTCGTCTAAATCATTCATGTATATTGTAAATAGCTGGGGTCCCAGCACTGAACCCTACTAGTCACTGCCTGCCATTCTGAAAAGGACCCGCTTATTCCCACTCTTTGCTTCCTGTCTGCCAACCAGTTTTCTATCCACGTCAATACATTACCCCCAATACCATGTGCCTTAATTTTGCACACTAATCTCTCATGTGGGACCTTGTCAAAAGCCTCTTGAAATTCCAAATACTCCACATCCACTGGTTCTCCCTTATCCACTCTACTAGTTATATCCTCAAAAAACTCTAGAAGATTTGTCAAGCATGATTTCCCTTTCATAAATCCATGCTGACTTGAACCAATCCTGTCACTGTTCCAAATGTACTGCTATTACATCTTTAATAAATTGATTCCAACATTTTCCCCACCACCAGACTCGAAGACCTCTCCCGGATGCATTTTCTCCACCTCGGACGTTCTTTGGCCAGGGTCTCCCAGGTGTCAATGGTGATGTCACACTTTACCAGGGAGGCTTTGAGGGTGGTCCTTGTAATGTTTCTGCTGCCCACCTTTGGCTCGTTTGCCATGAAGGAGCTCCACATAAAGCATTTGCTTTGGGAGTCTCGTATCTGGCATGTGAACTATGTGGCTTGGCCAGCGAAGCTGATCGAGTGTGGTCAGTGCTTCAATGCTGGGGATGTTAGCCTGGACGAGGACACTGATGTTGGTGCAACTGTCCTCCCAGGGAATTTGCAGGATCCACCAGGAGTAGCTTCAGCTGGGATGCCCCGACTGTCACAGGCAGGAGAAAACAAATTAGAAGGAAAGGGTTTTTTTTTAAATGGAGCACAACAGATTTTTTTAAATCTTTCCTTAAAGTAAAATACTTTCCAGAGAAATCAGGATACAATGCATCATTTATAAAAATCAATCCTTTATCATCTGGGCAGTGAAAGAGAATAATTCTGTGATCGAAGGGTAAATTTGGCACAGCTTGCTATAGCCCTCTCCCCGACTCATGCTCCCATCAACAAAGCCGTGCTCCAGGTGAGAGTCTGATGATGAGGCTGTAGTATTATAGGCTTGTCTCCACTCGCGTTCATGTCTAGCGAGGCTGGGTTCCCGGGGTGGGTGGAGGAGCAAGTCTTCACTGTTTTAGCCGTATTTCTGACTCTCATTCCCATCTCGTAAGGCTGAATATGCCCTGTTTATATTTTCAGGTTTATATTGATAATCCGGTTTCATTTACATCTATTCAAACTTCATACTGACTGTCATTGTATTCAGCTTCTAGGTGAAAATCCCTCGTCACAAATGTGTTGGTGACTGGCACGGTAAACAATCATTTGTTAGAATTGGTGTATAGTGGGTAAGAATACTAAATAAGATACCAGATAGAATAAAATGCCCAGGTGGGGTAGGCTGGCGGGAATGTCCCTGCGATATAGTTTCTTGAATCCTGCAGGAAGGCTCACAGAACATGCAAACTGCTGTTTAATGTGTTCTGTGGTAAAGCCCAGTCTAAACTGTGGGCTGTGCGATATCTGGGGCAGTTTGCTCCCAGCAGCAATGTGACCAAGCTGGGTAGGTGTGACAATCATCAAACTAAGCAATAAAGCCAAAAGAAACGGCTGCTGACAATGGGCTTTTGAAACACAATTGTAGCAATATTGGGGCAGTGTATTGGCAGCTCTGCTCCACATCCAATTGATGGAACAAAGTGTGGAGGAAGCTTTCCATTTCACTTAGCCAAAGCAATGTCTCACTTGGGAATGCTCAATTGCATAAAGAGATGTTGCACTGCATTTAATCTGTGCCGTGCCTATAAGTACATAATAGAGCAGCATAGGAGTCTTGCCCTGCATCTGGCTGACACTACAGTCAACCTGGGAGTACTTGATGCGGTAGAGTAAAGAAAGCTTTATCCTCCACCTAACTGTGCAATAACTGATAACCTTGGAATGCTCAATACTAACATTGGTGAAAGAAATGTTCCATTCCTCAACATTGAAATCCTCCCCAGAATGAGCAGAAAGCTCTCCCAAAAATATATCAGAAAGAAAGAAATATTATAATTTTGCTAATCAGTGGGACCCACAATGAACAATGTCCTCAATTTAATCCTTTTCAAGTTAGAATACACTGAAATAGACAGAATGCAATTCCCCAAATGTGCCCATAGGTAACCTCAAAACTCTTGTGTCATTTTTATATGAAGACTTTGTTCCCTAATTGCTCGGCAATATCAACTAGATGTGATTCTAAACTGCTACCTTGCTACCTGATATTGAGACCTGGGGTTAGGAGAACTTATAAAAAGACTTGCATTTATATAGCGCTTTTCATGATCACCGGACGTCTCAAAGCGCTGTACAGCCAATGATGTACTTTTGGAGTGTAGTCACTGTTGTAATGTGAGAAACGCAGCAGCCAATTTGCACACAGCAAGCTCCCACAAACAGCATTGTGATAATGACCAGATAATCTGTTTTTGTTATGTTGATGAGGGATAAATATTGGCCAGGACACCGGGGATAACTCCCTTGCTCTTCTTCAAAGTAGAGCCATGGGATCTTTTACGTCCACCCGAGAGAGCAGACATCAGTTTAACATCTCATCTGAAAGACGGCACCTCCGACAATGCAGCGCTCTCTCAGCACTGCACTGGAGTGTCAGCATAGATTTGTGTGCTCAAGTCCCTGGAGTGGGACTTGAACCCACAACCTTCTGACTCAGAGGTGAATGTGCTACCCACTGAGCCACAGCTGACCACTAAATCATTGCCCATACCACTGCTCTTGGCTAAAAGTTAAAACCAAATGTCCCTTTTCCCCTGTTTCTGTGACTGTCTGTCACTCACACTAACTCAGTCTCCCTCTCTTCCACTTTTCCTGTCTCATTTTTTTTCCACTATCCTACAGAATGGCTCACACACACATTCCCGCATTCTCATCTCTGCAGAGTGAAGACGCCGGCTGATTTTCCACTCCTCAGCGCAGCGATGCGGAGGACAATTTTAGTGGCCTTTAATAAAATAAATGGAAAAGGCAGAAGTAAAGAACCCTGGTGCTGATGTGATGTAAAAGAGCAAAGTTGTTCTTGTTTCTGGAGTTGCTGATCTATGTAAAATTATTCTGCCCTTTTTTGCAGTTTCTGATCGACATCAACCTGTATTTTTTTTTTGCAGTTTTATTTCTCACCAACGTTGATTGCTTGTGGAAGAATAGCAAGTCCAATTATCCCCATGGATCTGACTATCACTATCTTTTTTGACCAAAGCCATTTTGGCAGGTGGTCTCTCACAGCTTGGTTAAATAGAGATCGGCCCAAGCACAGGCCTAGGCAGTGGAGCTGTGGCAGACAGGATCAGTTTCATAGCAAGAACAACTCGCATTTATATAATGCCTTTAATGTAGTAAAACATCCGAGGGTGCGTCACAGGAGAGTTATCAAATAAAATTTGACACACCGTGACGAGAAAGGGAAGGGAGTGAGAAAGAGAGCAGAGAGCATTCAGAGCTAGGACTGGAAGGTGTGGGGAATATAATAATGAGTACGTGTGTACTTTTGATCTACGACGCATGTGATATTCAAGTTGGCATTCGGAAGTATGGCTGGGATAAGATGGTGGGGTACTTGCGGGATGGTGTGTATTATTGATCTTTCAGGGATGATATAGTCTCAAGCTAGGATGGGATGTTTATGGCTAAATTTGTAATGCTTTTCTGAATAATTGAACTTCTTGTGTGTTACTTATATTGTGAAGCTTATTTTTAGGGGAGTGCAGCAAGGTGAGTGAGGGAGTGTCACAACACCTATATGACACTGAAACCTTTTCAATAATGTCCGTTGGTGTGAGTGAACCAATCAAGAATATCACCACAGAGCTGGTTCGGGAATTTCATTGGTTTCTGGTGACATGGTTATGCGATCTGATTGTTCCAGGTTCGAAGCATCTCGGGCTAGAATTTCCACTTCATTACCGCCGGTTTTCTCAGCGGTACTGCTCGTTTTCGGCCAAAGACCACCCGGCGGAAATTTCCACTCCATTTCACAAAGAGTTCCGCCGGCGGTTTCGAAATACCGCTGGGGAGCGGACCGCCGGCGTACACCACCGAAAAAACCGCTACCGCCCAAGTTTGGGCTCAGCGGTGACCCTTAGGTAAGATTGAAAAAACTGCCCATGAAAAGCAGCCGGAGCTGGGCGATAGGTAAGTAGCCGGCAAAAAAAGGCAAGTTAAAGTGTTTTTTATAATTCTTTTAAAATTCTTTTACAACGATTAAGTTAAAAAGGGTCTTGAGAATGTTTTCTGATTTTTTAATTTTTTGTTTCTTGGAAAAAATATTTTTTGCGTTTTCCCCCCCTCCCTAGGCCCAACCGCAGCCTTGGTCTAAATTTGAGTAATTACTGCCCATTTTGATTAAGAACCACACAATTTGCCCAGGGTCGAGTTTAACCGCCGAGAATCTGTGCGTAAGATCCACGTTCTCGTTGGGCGGTATTTTCTCCTTTTTCGGTGCAATTTTTCGCCGGAGTTAGTTTAAGAATCTTAGCGATCTTTTTGGGCGGCAATCTGGCAGTGGCGAGTTATATGGAAATTCTACCCCGATTGGTTAAACTGGCAAGTTGAAGGAGGCAGTTATTTCTGGGATCCAATTGGTTAACGTTCTGATATGTGATTGGTGAAAGGAAAAGGACTCTGGAACACTCCGACACTGCAATGTTACATTTTTTTTTAAATGTTCGTTCATGGGATGTGGGTGTCGCTGGCAAGACCAGCATTTATTGCCCATCCAGATGGGTTTTACAATAATACGATAATTTCATGGTCACCATTACTGGCACGAGCTTTTGTTAAATTCCAGATTTATTCAATTACCTGAATTTAAATTCCCCAGCTGCCATGGTGGGATTTGAATTCAGTTCCCTGGATCATTAGTCCAGGCCTCTGGATTACTAGTCCAGTAACAAAACCACCATGTTCCTGATCATTTACAGATACAACATACATTTTATCTTCTTTTTTAGTAAAAAGAATTGCACCATATCCTGAGCCAAAGAAGCAGACTTGTTAAATCACTAGGTGGGGAAAGATCAATTTATGAGTTAAGTAATAAAATACATAAAACTAACTGCGCTACTCATTTTATAATGACTTCTGCTCACTGTAGTATTAAGGAGGCAGTCAATAAATATCTGAAATTCTAGGATTTGGCTTCTTCTAAGGTGTAGGGTTACACACTTTAAACTTTGGTAATTTAATATAACATAGGTATGTCTAATGTTTAAGGAAAGCTATCATTTACTTTATAAAACAACTCTTTGATAACTGTCTAAAGCATAAACTGCACATTCAGTCCTAATGGTTTTTTGATATGCAAATAAATCACAGCACCACGGTCAAACTTAATCATCAAGGTGCTATGTGCTGCGACCTGTGTGTGGATAAAGTGAATGTGAAGTGTAACGGGAAATTTCCTTTTCAGTGCCTTAGCCCTCAATCCTTGCCTTGATTCAGCCATTAAAGGCAATTGAGGTCCCAGAAGAAAATATACTGACAGAGGTGGTGGGTGGAGAATAAATGGGATATCCATCACCTGGTAGACTAGTAACTGGGAAGTATTGTGTTCCCTAGAATATTCCTGGTCTTTGGCTTTGCCTTTTATGAAGAGCTGAGTTCTAGAATACACCCTAGAGAAAGTTGTTCCACGCACATGGTACAATATCCGCGTCGCTGATAGGCTACGTGATCGAACCTACAGTAGGACTATTTGGAATGTCAAAGCATGGGAAACCCAAAGATCTTTGTAAAATCAAAGAGATTCTTAAATTGAGGACAGCCTGGGCCATGAACTTACCGCTCTGTGCTGGGTGGCAGCCATGTTTTCCCAATCACTGTCCGGTTGGAGGCTGCTGACAACAGGTGGTAGCTCCTCAGCGTGAGGTTTGTTGATTACTAGTGTGTGCAGGGGCAGGTGTGAGGCTGAGTGCTGGTCATTGAGCTCCACCCTTTCCCTCTCCCGCACCAATCGTTCCTGGACCATTGCTTCCTCTCCATCAGCAGAAGAAGCATACGGAGAGGCAGCTTGCTTGGAAGACATTCTGCTGTTGAACGCAAAGAAGATGGACACAGGTTCAATGATAATAACAAGAGTGCATTAATGCTTTGACAAAATAATTCCTCTTTGAAGCTTTCACAATGCATGCATTTACCAATATACATAACAGTTTGAATACAGAGTTGTTATTTCTAAGATTGGAAGTATGTTCAGCCATGGGATTCCCACACAACTGGAGAGGGGTGGAGAGGGGGGATGATGTTGAAGCATCCCGGCTGAGAGAAACAGAACGGTACACCCCGAAAATGTTCGGGAAATCGCTCACCGCCTCGTTCCCGCTGATGTTGGGACCGTCTCTATCTTCCCTCCGGCCTACCATTGGGTGGCTGGAGTGCCAGCCTGAGTCAGGCAGTAGGCTTTATTCATTCATGGGATGTGGGCATCGCTGGCAAGGCCAGCATTTATTGCACATCCCTAATTGCCTTTGAAATGGTGGTGGTGATCCACTTTGAACCACTGCAGTTTTTCCCTAGAGGTTTGATACAACTGAGTGACTTGTAGTGGTCAACCACATTGCTGTGGGCCTGCAGTCACATATAGGCCAGACTAGGTAAGGACGGCAGATTTCCTTCCCTGAAGGACATTAGTGAACAAATTTACGACAATCTGGTAGTTTCATGGTCACCACTACTGCTGCTAGCTTTTTATTCCAGATTTATTTAAATTCCACAACTGCTGTGGTGGGATTTGAACTCATGTTTAGGCCTCTGGATTACTAGCCCACTAACATAACCACTATGTTACCGGTCCTTTTGATTGTCCTATGACGTACATTACTGCCATATTAGGGAAATATTGGGTGGTGCGTGTGTTAAGTAAATTGTTAGCCTGTCTAAACACCTCATGTTCATTGCATTAGCAAGTCCTTGGTCCCAGGCGCAGTGTCCCAGCATCAGCTACCAGTCCAAGAGAGGCCAAGCTGGTAAGTTTTAATTTATTTGTTGTGGAACCACGAAGAGCAGGTCTGCTTCTTCGGGCTTCATGGAAAAAACCTGGACCACTACCACACCAAGTCCTTCCCCCTCCCCCCGCTTCCTGAGACTGGACCCTCCCTCCCACCCCTCCGCCGGAAGCCAGCCTGCTTCTCTGGGAGGCTCGATTACAGCTCGCAGCCTGCTGGCCCTATGTCAATCAAGCCAGGCCCTCAAAATAAACCAGGCCTCCCATCGGAACTGTTGGCCATCTGGCAGGCAGGCTCTGCCGCTCGGGAGTTGGGTGGAGGGGGGGGCGAGGATTCATTGCAACATGTTTCTCTGACATTGGATGGGATGTGAATGCCAAGCAGATAGCACTGGCCAAGCCTCCTCGAGTCACTTTTACACATCTGCTCGTGCCTGTCTCAACATCAAGATTGACCATGACCTGAAAACAAGGCCACCTGCCAGAGACTGGGAGGTAAGAGTGAAAACACAATGTCGCAAACTTGAACTTTTTAAAAAAGGAATATGAAGATTTTTTTTCCCGATTGGCAGCAAACCCTGTTTCTTTCCCCCATGGCTTCTCCAAGCAACACATCAGCCACACTTTGAGTATAGTTCAAAAGCCACACAAACCAGAACATCTCACACTTGCTGATCTCAAATGGAGCTGGAGTATTACAATGGATCTGAGGACCCCTGGCTAAAGAGGACAATGAAAAATCAGCTAAGCTTCCTGTCCCTTATTATTATCGTGACCCTCAATGGAAAGTATGTGTATGTGTGTGGATATCAGGTGAGCAAAGGATTGAATCTGTCTACAATGGCCTTACAGTAGAATAGCTTGCTGGACAAGCCCACATATGAAGATTGGCCATTTGGGCGAGGCGTTTGAGCACTTTTGATCCCTGTGGAACCCAGCATGAGTCAATGCCTTGAGAAGGGAAAATTGGAGGGAAAAAAAACCATAGTTTAAAAAATGAACATTAGGAGTATGCGAGCCAACAAAATCTGTCACTCATCAGGATGAGGGTTAATTCACTACTGGAGAATGGAACTTATTACGTTTTCCATCTGGCAACACTTTGATTCTGGCAGCAATACTAGTCATCCCTAAATTAGTGAAGAACTTATAAGGAGAACTGAAAATTGAGGATCCCACAGAATTTGCCAGCTCCGCAGTGAAAGCCACTCCAAAGCGTTTGGGTGTGCACAGCTTGTGCACATTTCACAAGGGATCGAAGTCTCCTCGCACAGCAGTACAGTCAAATGTCGATAAGCTGACTAAAAATCCATCCTGCACCATTTTCCAGCCGTGAGGGTGGGCAGACAAAGTGCTTCTTTACATCTATCACTGTCCATGTCAGCCAAGCACTAAGAGGTGTACTGCCTAGCTTAAGGTGATTCACCTTTCAAATTCTTTTCCATCCTCTCGGTGAGGAAGGACCGAGACTCTGCTCATGGTCTGATGTATAGATCATCTGGCTCATCAGTTGGTAAATGCACCACCTGGTAAGATGGGCCCTTCCCCATCCAAACCATCCGAAATAGATTCTCAGCCGTATGACTACAGGTCACAGGGGTCCCAGACTCAATCGCTGAGTGAGCTCATCTCAGTCTAGGCAGCAGCAGGAATTGACCTCAGTGAACCCTTATCAGGGAAAGGAGAGGAAAATTGCCAGATTTCCCACTCCTGATCACTTTAGCGTGACTCCTTTTGGATAGTGTAAGCACCCGTGAAACTTTATTCAGCACCAAGTCAAGCCAGGACAGGAAGAAATCGGGGGTGGAGATAAAGCTCACTGTGTGAGGCACTCTACATTGTCCCACGCAATAACTGAACATGTTAAGTGGCATTGCATCAAGTCACCAATGCAGCTTATTTCCTCACAATACAGTTGCAACCTCAAAGGAATGTTGGAAACAGAATGTCACTGAGCGAAGTTAACTAGATTTGTAACCCAATTTTTAAAAATGGAAAAGTCCTGCTGACAAAAGCACTTGCCCTTCAATAATCTTTGGAGTCAGTCTCTGCAAGCTAGTGGATCTGCTGTGTGTGGCTCAGTTCATTCCCTACTGTTGTTCACAGGGCAAATACAGGCCAGTGATGGAAAGTCATATTCCAGAGGGCTGTTTGATGTTAGTGATATAATCACCAGGGATTATATGACTCCCTCAAAATGGTAGGAAACAGCAGGGGTGCACCAGCAAAGTGAAAACCAGAGACTCAATCACTTAAAGTTCTGATGGAGAAAGACTGGATTTGATTACCAGTTATAATACACACACTGTTACATAGCCCTCTAGTTACTTGTACATTCTGACATGCAAGCATACAATGCACAACATTTAACCTATATTTGTTTATCCTTACAGACCTTTACAGACTCAATTGACAGAAAGTTTACTGAAGTGAGGAGCTTTTTAAGGGTCTGTATTAACCTACAATAGACAACTGGAGAATGAATTACGTATGCGTGAGAGAGGGAGAAAGAGAAAGAGAAAGAGAGAGAGAAAAAAGAAAGAAAGGGAAAAAGAAAGAAAGAGAGAGAGGGAGAGACTGACCCCAAAACAACTCTGAACCACATATACCTCTGCAAATCACTCCCGAGCCCCAATATTATATATAGTCCCAGTACTGGATGCAGGAGAGGTATCTTCAATAATATAACCTGCACTCCTGAAATATGTCTTTATCTCTCAATGCCACTGATATTGGCCAGCAATCAGTGTGCCTTAAGTTGCAAAAAAATCTATTCATCTAAATGGGAAATTGGGTAACTTATTTAAGTAACTATACCCGTTCCATCATGCATTCCTTTGGGTCTTGAAATTGACCCAAAACGCCAAAACTGAAATGTTCAGCTTAGTTTCTATGTAAATGAGAGGAAGCACAACATTTAAAGTTATATACTGGTCTTAATTAAACCTGGGATTGTGAAATGATAACTCTATTTTCTGGCTCCCAAATCTAATATTTGGTTTCATATTTTTCTGCCCTCCTCTCCTGAAGGAGCTGACTCTCGCTGCGCTGCAGTCCTCACAGCTGGGATAAGTTATCTCGCCCATGTATGACACTTAGTGCTGGCAGGCTATTTGACTATATGGGCATCACTGACAAGCCAGATTCTAAACTTCTTCAATGTCTACACACATGCTTTTGGAGCACTGAACTGCAATCGGTAGCAGGATATTATTTGATGATTTTGTTTACCCTAATGAATCCATAGGTACTAACGCCATACATGTCATTCTGGCAAACTAGCAAAAGCTGACATGACCTCAAAATATTTAGCAACTCCAAACCAGTCTGATTCTAGTCCTATGACATGTGGTTACATTGAAGGCACAGGCTTCCAATAACCTAACCGGCCAGTAAATTAAACATTCCTCTTCTGAATGTGCTCATATAGAAGATTGTGATTAAAATTGCAGAGATTTTCCTTCATTTTATGCACAGGAGTTGTTGGCTATTTTGACTATGTGTTAGTATTCTCTGTTGCTAAATGGATTGTTAACTTCCTCAGACAGTTTTCACAGTGACATGAAGCCATTCATCCTGCCCACACCAGTTTGTCCTGGCGCTGTTCAGATTCTGACACCCAGTTAATACTGATATTCTCACTCTCTCCCCTTATCTCACAGTGACATTCTTGTCGCTCTATTTCACCCACCCATGGTGGCACTCTTTCTTTCTTTGCCAATTTCATGCTAGTATTCTTTTTTCTCCTCTCAAAACACCTATTTAGAGCATGTAATAATTTTCAATCCCCAAGAGCACTATCTGAGAGTATTGCTAAGAGGAGGAGCAAGGAGTGGCCCCGAGGGGAAAGCCAGAAACAGTGCTATGGGAAGGAATCAGGAGTGGCACTTGTGGGGGAACGAGAAGCAACGTCAAGGGGAGGAGCCGGGAGTGCCAATAATAGGGGAACAATGCCAAGGCGAGGAGTTGCTTTTGCCCACAAATGCAGGCAAGCATACACTGATTGCTCATGACAAACACTGATTGATGGCATTTATGTGAGGTCAATTGTCGCATCTGTGCCTGATTTGTGTGGCTCAATACTACACTGGATAGTGCACTTACCAATTGAACTATCACAGTAGCAGCGGCCTCATGTTTTCTTAACAGTTTAATAATCTTTTCAGATGGTTTGACATGTTATTTGTCACAGTACACAGTGCTGCATTTGTCCAGAATGGGCAGAAATTGTGTCCTAAGACCAATTTGATTTGACCTGGATGCAATTAAGATAGTAACAAATTGACCCAAATCTCAGCAAGATGAGTTAGAAAACATTTTCAAAAGCCCTTCCTTGTTTTTTTTTCAATTCAAGTTTGCCAGGTGCACACTCTCAGTGGGTTTCCCTTCAAGTGCTGGGACTGATTGAATCACAATATCCACTGTGCACAGGAACTCTGCCAGGTCCCAGTTGGGGCTGTGTTACTTTGCTGAAGAGCTGATACCTTGTCTAGTCTACCTGACCCCTTCCATTACACATAATGCTTCCGAGACCAGCGATTGGCTCAAGCACACAGAGGGTCAACAGTTTGTTCTCCCAACTAAAGGATGTTGGGTTGGGCTGAGGGATCAAATGTACTCTGAAAGACCTTTAAAAAAGTTAACAGAGCTGATGAAAACAGTGGAACGAGAAGAAAGAGAAGGATCAGAATGAAAAAGAGAGGAATGAGAAAAAGACAGAGGAGAATTTTAAAAAAGAGAGAAAGGGGATTGCAAAAGAAGCAGTGGAATGAGAAATGAGAGAGCAATGAGAAAGAAAGGTACAAGGAAGAGGGAGAAAGGGAATAAGAAAACTAGAGAAAGAGGGAAATTAGAAAGAAGAGGGGAATGAAGAAAACAGCAAAAGCAACTAGAGAAAATAAGAACAGAGGTTCTCCTCATTGACTGCTTACTGCACAGAGTAAATTTACTTTATACTGTATTCTGTAAAATGCAAAAATCAGTTAACCTTAGGTAATCATACCAGCATTTTTCAAATTAGCAAAATCATTAACTTCCTCGTATGGTTTCTTCAAGCAAATACATCCTGATTAAAACGCTCATAAAGCAGTGTATAACTGTTAAAGACAAAATTTACAAATCTGTCACATGTTTTCATGAATATTTCAGTGAATGAAGTGCTTGAAATATCAGGTGCAAGATAAAATAATTAAGCTAATTCCAATTTAAATAGGAGTTTTATGAAGCAGTCCATGTTTCAAAGAGGATTTCACAGCTATTGGTACAATTCTCACAATTGATGGAGGTAGTGCAGTGCAGTGATTCTGTCTTCCAGGGGAAAAAATTAATATAAAACCAACTAAGAAATTAATATGGGATCTACTAATCTAATTATGGACTTTAAAAAATATATATATAACATTTTGAAAAACATAAATATTTGAAAATTGCACCTGAGAAATCACTGGCAGCAATTTGGAGCCAAATAAGATAACTGTTATTTATAATGAGGAAATACTCCGATCAATTGTCTTTCATATTTAATATAAAAATTTACAGAGTTCATGTTTCTAGATAATGAAGAGTACATGTTGGTGAGTGGATATTTGGTAGTGAGTTACAGAGCAGTATTTCAATTTAGCGGTTCCAATATGTCATCAATTGCAAGACTGAAGACCATAAGCATCATGCCCTTGCGTGACAACCTCACTGGAGTGCCTCGGATTGGGTCCATACACTCACATGACCCTCCACTGCAGATCAACTTCACCTTCATGATGATAGGTGATTGCAAGGCTATGGGGAAAGAGCAGGGGAGTGAGACTGATTGCATAGCTTTTTCAAAGAGACAAGAGGCCGAATGGCCTCCTTCCCTGCAATAAGATGGTTGTTGCATATGTGCAGCATCAAGAAATGATGCTGACCAGAAACACAAAGCTGTGCTTCTCATAATTGTAAAAACTTCAGGTTCAGTTGACTTTGGTTTACCAGTGTTCATCTAGACCAAGCTTTTTATCTCCACTAATTCTGTAACTCTTTAAAATCACTTTTACTCAAGTAATGAAAATAATGTCATAAAGGGAAGACTGTGTACAGGAAGGACCAGTACTCACAGACACAGTATGCCTACAGTTTGAAGGAAAGATGAAATTAAAGGTTTCATGGCAACATTGGTGTGCTACACTATTCTGAGTGTACCAGTCACAGAAATAAGAGTTAACAAAAATAGTTTCCATTAATAAAAACAAAGCAAAAACTAAAAGGCCAACTGACAACTTGGGTTCAGCTCCATTTCAAGGGTGTAAAGGAGACAGAATGTGCTCAGTCTAGCCACAATGTGGCCAAAATCCAGCAGGCACAGGCCCACAGCACAAACTACCATACTTCCCCAGCAATTGGTACTAATTGGACAATTTCATTCAGAGAGGCTACTGTATGGGGAATAACTGTCACACTGCTGCTGCAGGAAGTTAGAAGATTCTAGTTTTGAGGTACATTGTTTGAAAAGGATATGGAATAGTCTACACTGCACTGAGCTCATCTGATGTGAACCGAAGAACACTCACGGAGGCACAGAACAAAAAATTGCCATTCATTAAAGCAGACTAAGAAATGGTAAGCCTTCACCTTAAAATGTTATAATTTCAGAAAAGGGATATGTGAGGTTTTTATGAAATTTCTAACCTCCATTGTTTAACCTTGGGTATTAAATAATTCTTAAACTAATGAACAGGTTAATTATATTCAGTATCATAACACTCAATTCAAAATTCAAACAATTACATTGACTTTATCTGCACGTAGTCACCGTTAATAGTCCTAGTGTAGTGCATTTGCTTATGTGATGTTGGATGGTAATTGGTGAGAAATAAAGATGTTAGTATAGATATATTGGGCCGAAAATTGTACAAAGTGTGCAAGGACTCGCTGAGGCCTCGCAAAAGCAGTTTTTTGGGGTGCAATGCGCATGAGCAGAAAACCGGCTTTTCCGATCTGTCAGATTTGACAGATCGAATGCATTCCCGGGAGGACATCGCGCTGGAGCGATTGGGCTATTTGCCCAAATCATGCCCAGCGAATGTCCCTCAAACTCTTACGCCTGGTAAAAGCAGATGCATTGCTTACTTTTACCAGCATAACACTTTTAAAATACAGAAAAATTAAATTTAATCACTCATTTTATGTTAAAAACCTGTCCATTAAGGCAAGTTTATTTATAACCCTATTAAAACACATTGGTCTGGAAATTCTAGCCACCCTGGGTCCGTACTGAGTGCCTACGGACACGGGAAGGCATTGCAAAAGCTGCTTTTCAGTGCACAATGCGCATGTGCTGAAAACCAGCTTTACCGATCCGTCAAGCTGGAGGGAAGGCTCCGAACGGAATTTCAGCCCCATTAAAAAAAAATTCCCAGAAATATTTTTTTTTCTAAAACATTTAATTTCAATTAATTTTATATATGTGAGGTGTTTTTTTATTTGTTGTGCTGCGTTTCGGTGTTTTAGGGGGCTATTCTCATTGATAGTAATGGGAACTCCTACAAATGGTGTTTCCATTATTAGCAATGAGAATACTACCTAGTGATTGGTGGTCCAGGCACACGGGATTGCAACATAGACGTCTGTACCTGAAGGACAGATCCCCGTACACTGAGCAGCGAATTAAGGCCTCAGACCAGAATCCTACATTTCTCCGGGACCAACAGGTAATTTCATAGATTGTTTTCGGGTCGGATGCATTTATATGAAGGAAGCCTCCGACCTCAATTTTGCCCCCACTAGGATTGTATATCTGTAGAGTTATAGCTACAATACTTTCAAAGGTAGATATCATTATTCAAAACTCAATTTCTTTGCTCAACCATTCTAATTAAGCAATATTGCCCATTTATCAAGAGTGTAATGGATTTCCATTTATTTTAAGTGGGTTAAGGCAAATAGCAAATGAATTTCATTCATGCTTCTACTGCAGAATTCATACAACTAAAATAAATGTTAAAATACTTAAACATAAAGGAAAACAGCCGCTTTATCTTATTTTCACAATGTGGTGGATGAACATTAATTTTGACTGAGGGATATGATCAATTGTTACACAAGCAATTGTGAATGGCTATCAGTGATCAAAGAATAAGGAGACTAAAAACAGTAACCCAACTTTTTAGTGCATTGGAAAATTTGAAAGGATATTGAGCACTATCTTAGGGTCATGTCATACAACTATTGCATTATGATGGAGTAATGTGATGATATGAGATGGTCAGGTGGCACATGATGCGTGTGTTACAAATGCTGAACTGTTTAGCGATATAAATCACCGATGTGCAACCCCAGGCATATTCCTAATGACTGCACAGCTACAGAAAACAGAAATGTTGCTTACTGGGAAAGACTCTTCGATAGGTTTGTGGATTTGTGGGCAGGATTCTCATAAACTGCTGCAAAAAAGCAATTGTTGGATTAAGAAAATGGATGTATTTTAATCATTTGTATACTGTTAAACAAGTTGTGTCATCCTTCATTAATAGATGAAGTTAACAACTTACATTTATATAGTGCCTTTAACCTAGTAAAACATCCCAAAGCACTTCACAGGAACATTCTAAAATGACATTTGACATTGAGCCACATAAGGATATATTATAAGGGCAGATGACCAAAATCTTGTTCATAGAGGTAGGTTTTAAGGAAGCATCTTAAAGGAGGAAAGAGAGGTGGAGAGGGTTATGGAGGGAATTTAGGGCCTTGGCAGGTGAAGGCACAGCCACCAATGGTGGAGTGATTAAATCAAGGATGCTCACTAGGCCAGAATTAGAGGCACACAGAGATCTCGGAAGGTTGTGGGGCTGGATGAGATTACAGAGATAAGGCGGGGCGAGTCCATGGAGGGATTTGAAAACAAGGACGAAAATTTTTAAATTGAGGCATTACTTAACCGGGAGCCAATTAGGCCAGTGAGCACAGGGGTGATGGGTGAATGGGACTGGGTGCGAGTTAGGACAGGGGCAGCAGAGTTTGAGATGACCTCAAGTTTGCACAGGGTAGAACATGGGAGGCTAGCTGGAAGTACGTTGGAATTGTCAAGTCTAGAGGTAACAAAGACATGGATGAGGGTTTCAGCAGCAGATAAGCTGAGGCCGGGGCAGAGTTGGGCGATGTTCCAGGTACAGAACATTTTATAAAACATTATGCTTTTGTGGCACCGGGCAAGTTCTTAGATCAAGAGGTTTTACACATCGTGATCACTATTACAGAATTACTGTTAAAAGAAGGAAAAATGCCTTCCGTGATATTTTGCGAAATTTGCCCAAAATATCAGTTGGATAAAGGCAAATAATTGCCTTCAATTATGATTATGGTTAAAAACCCAAAACACCACCAGGTCCCTACTAGACGAGCCAATCCCAAATCTCCAATTTGTTACTCCACTTGATCAATATTGGCAACAGCCAATCTATTCCATATATATGGCATTTTTACAATAGGTCTGCGCTGTGATCACCCAAATCAATTAACTGTCACATGATTCCAATGTATTTATGCTGAAATCTATTTAAGTAAACATAATTTCTTTCTTCTTTTACCAAAATCCATATTTTAATATCAAGACTGAATCCAATTTTAAAAGCAGAAAATGCTGGAAATGCACAACTGATGAAGTCAGCATATGAAAGAGGAAATTATACCAAGGAAATGGCTTAAATATCTTCTTGGATTCAGGGGCATCAGTCGCTCCTTTAAGTGGTCAGAGCATCTTTTATGAAAACTGACCCACACTGCTCTATACCTCATCATCATCATAGGTAGTCCCTCGGAATCGAGGAAGACTTGCTTCCACTCTTAAATTGAGTCCTTAGGTGGCTGAACAGTCCAATGCGAGAACCACAGTTCCCGTCACAGATAGGACAGATAGTCGTTGAGGCAAAGGGTGGGTGGGACTGGTTTGCCACGCGATCCTTCCGCTGCCTGCGCTTGATTTCTGCACGCTCTCGGCGATGAGACTCAAGGTGCTCAGCGCCCTCCCAGATGCACTTCCTCCACTGAGGGCGGTCTTGGGCCAGGGACTCCCGGTTGTCAGTGGGGATGTTGCACTTTATCAGGGAGGCTTTGAGGGTGCCCTTGTAACGTTTCCTCTGCTCGCCTTTGGCTCGTTTGCGGTGAAGGAGTTCCGAGTAGAGCACTCGCTTTGGGAGTCTCGAGTCTGGAATGCGAACGATGTGGCCTGCCCAGCGGAGCTGATCAAGTGTATGTATGATAAATGTTTGCTAGAGTAACAATAGTATTCTTTTATGATCTGAACTGGATATTCATATCTTTCACACTTTTGTGCTTCTCCAATCCCTCTGAAGGTGGACTGAGCCGAGAGTTGGTAAGGCAAGGCTTGATGCAAACAGTTAAGCTGCTTTATTTCACAGCACATGAACACACACAGCAACAGTTATGATTGGATTCCCTTAATTCAAAAAGGTCAACTTATCTTCGTGTAATGCTGCAAAAAATAAAGAACATGCCGTGGCTCCCCACATCAGTGGATTATTTTACTTGACTTAAACAATGATTTCTAACTGCCCACGAGCATTTCCAGTCTCTGTGAAAGTCCCTGCAGCTTTCCCTTTAAAGACTTGCCAGCCTGTGTTTCTATCTTGGTGTTTTATCTCTCACTCTTGCTCGCACAGCCAGAAGGGAATAAAACATCTTCCAACACAATGAGTGTAAGGTGTTTATTGAATAGCAAACCGAGTTAATGAATTGCTTATTGTTTACAGTCTTGAGGGGAAAAACTTCACGAGCACATTAGCCAGCTTTCTTCTCAGTGCCGTTTTTTAGAAAAATTGTGGGAATACATTTTTGCTTTGAAAACACAATGATGAAAGTAACTATTTTTCCTCCAATCCTTACTGTGGAAAAATGGTCAAAAAGATGCCAAAATGGGACAGGAAACTAGGTTAACATTACAGGTGTGACCCTAATGAAGGGCCAGACCCGAAATATTAACCGTTTTTTCTCCTTCCGATGCTATTCGATCTGCTGCGTATTTCTGTTTTGATTTCTGATTTCCAACATTTGCATTTTCTTGCTTTTTATTCTGTCTCCGGTTTCATTGTGGTGATCTATTTACTGACAACGTCATTCTCTAATTATCCTGAACACATGGATGTCATTAGATGGTAGATTTAAGGTTCTATGTAATCGACAGGTTGATTATACATATTGTTCCAATTCTACAATACAATATTCAGCATTAGAGATTCACAGACAATTCTTTTTGTAGGACTTAAGGTCTTACAGGAAACATGTGTGTATTTGGAAAGCTGCAAAGGACATTCAGTACTCAAAGGGATAACGCACAGTTCTCTAAAGAATTTCAAGTCCCAGAACAACAACAGCTTCTAAAATGCTACATCTGTTTTTGAAATACTATCTCTAAGTCCTATTTAAATATGTAATGTGTCTTTCTTCATTCCATTCTACCACAGCAAAGACTGAATTCACACACCACTGGGCTTATATGTTTTCCATGGTCTAACCCATGTATTCCATACAATAAGGGTTGTCATCAAGTCTTCTCCACCAGAGAGTTAAAACTTGATGTTCTGAACAGTTCTCTGGTCCACAATAGATTGGAAAAGGTAAGAAAAACTATGAATGTGAGAAATCTGAAATAAAAAAATGCAGCAAATGAACAGCAGGTAAATCAGAATCCAGAAGAGAAAGCTGAGTTATTATTTCAGGTGGGACCGTTCCATCAGGATCACACCTGAAATAATGGAAAACCTTTGTTCCTTTCAGATACTGATCAACCTGCTGTGCATTTCTAGCATATGTTTTTAAGTCTGAATATAGTAGAAGCAGCTCTACTAGACTACAAAAGTTGGAATGGGGGGTTGAGGGAGGGGATGGTGGGTGCAGGATTGGAGAGAAAGGACCAGACTAGGTCAGGAATTGGCTCTGAATAAGTTTTGACTGTGGACAGGACTCCCTCCAGCCTATGCACTGTTGTTGCTTTATTCTCTCGGCTGTCTGAATAACACTCATAAAATGAGCAGCACTTTGTGGCAAATTGATTTTTCACTTTACAGGGACCTGACTGGATTTGGTACAGATATTAGTGACGGTAGATTGAGAAACAAAAACAGGGTACTTTCACCTCCCATAAGTAACTTTCGAATTACCAATGCAGAGTATATAAAAGAAATATAAAAGTTCTTAAAGCATGACATGCTCAAGCACAGCTGTGAAAATAGTCTGCTGACAAACTATAACCTAATTTAAAAAAATTGAGCTCTGAGGTGTTTTCTTTAGGAATAACGTCCCCTCATTTTCACTCAGCCAATAAAGTTGTTTCCTGTAATCAAATTAAACTAAAAAGTATTTATATAAGAATTAATTTAAAATAAATCCAAAGACAGGTACTAAAGAGGTTGCTTTTTAAAAAAATGTCACACTCAATGTTATTTTTCTTAAGACTTAAACACACATTTTATTCCCAAGCCGCGATAGTTTCTGTATCATCTTCACTCGGTGAACCCCACTTTATAATCTAGGACTAAAACACAAGGGCAGCATTGTCACCTCTGAGTCAGACGCCAAGCACATAATCAGTGCACCACTGAGGGGATGCAGCATTGTCAGTGGTTCTGTCTTTTGGGTAAGTGATTAAACTGAGGCCTTGTCTGCCTGCTCAGGTAGACATAAAAGATCCTGTGGCAATATGCAAAGAAGAGTAGAGGTGTTCTCCAGTGCAAAAGCAAAATATTGCGGATGATGGAAATCTGAAATAAACACAGAAAATGTTGGAAATACTCAGCAGGTCACCAACCTGAAACGTTAACTCTGTTTCTCTCTGCTTCATGACATGCCAAGTTCTCCAGTGTACTGACAGACATTTATCCCTCAACCAACACCAGCAAAAACATATTAGCTGGTCATTCACTCATTTGCTATTTATGAGACCTTGCTATGTGTAGATTGGCTGCTGCATTTTCCTACATAGCAACAGTGAATGCACCTCAAATGTAATCCATTGGTCGTAAGGCACTTTGAAATGTTCTGAGGACATAATATGAAGCTATATCAATGCAATTTCTTTCTTCTTTAACACTTTAATGCAGTTCTAAGGATAAGGGGTAAGCCATTTAGGACCGAGATGAGGAAAAACTTCTTCACTCAGAGAATTGTGAACCTGTGAAATTCTCTACCACAGAAAGTTGTTGAGGCCAGTTCGTTAGGTATATTCAAAAGGGAGTTAGATATGGCCCTTACAGCTAAAGGGATCAAGAGGTATGGAGAGAAAGCAGGAATGGGATACTGAAGTTGCATGATCATATTGAACGGTGGTGCAGGCTCGAAGGGACGAATGGCCTACTCCTGCACCTATTTTCTATGTTTCTATGTTTACTGAGTGCTGCTTTTTCACAGGTGCTGTGCTTTGGAGAAGATGTTAAATCAAGATCGAGTGTGATATAGATGGACATTAAAGATTCCATCATTTGAATAATTTGAAGAAGATCACAGAGCTTTCATGTGTTCTGGTCCACATTCCTTCCTCAAAGAACAGCAAAGTAACTGACCATTCATCTTATTGCAGTTTGTTGGATCTTGGTGTCTGCAGAATAGCTGTTTCAATTGCTTACATACAGCATTCATTACGCTTCTAAATAATTCATTGTATGTGAAGCGTTTGACATGTTTATGAGAAATGTGGTACGGTGTTTTATAAATGAAGTCTGTCTGACCATTAAGCTTACATATCACTACTAATGATCTGCCTTAGGCCTTCATAAAGACAGTAACGATTTACTCTTTATCTTCTCTATTCAGTGACCCCCAATGGCTCATTTGGTGAAACTATTGCCAGTGTGATACTGAGCCATACAGACCTATTTTCAATCTTCAGTCTATGCTAAATTAGGTGATCTCAGCAAGGTCACTATAATGGTCCTACATTTGACTACATTGCCCTTCAGAAAAAAAGTTATCCATAATCTCCACTCCTAATTGCTCCCCAGTGGCTCCTGCTGGGTAGTGTAGACTTCAGGTGAAGACAACATTAGGCTTGGTATAATGCTCACCATACTCACTATCTAGGCTTGCATATGAACACTGGCCAGTTGAGTAAGGCAATAGATGACAGCCAGTGCCAGATTGAGTCAACACATTCAGAAGGTACAGCAAGTGATCAGGAAGGCCAATGGAATTATGGCCTTTATTGCAAAGGGGATGGAATATAAAAGCAGGGAAGTCTTGCCACATTTATACAGGGTATTGGTGAGGCCACACCTGGAATACTGCGTACAGTTTTGGTTTCCATATTTACGAAAGGATATACTTGCTTTGGAGGCAGTTCAGAGAAGGTTCACTAGGTTGATTCTGGAGATGAGGGGGGTTGACTTATGAGGAAAGGTTGAGTAGGTTGGGCCTCTACTCATTGGAATTCAGAAGAATGAGAGGTGATCTTATCGAAACGTATAAGATTATGAGGGGGCTTGACAAGGTGGATACAGAAAGGATGTTTCCACTGATAGGGGAGACTAGAACTAGTGGGCATAATCTTAGAATAAGGGGCCGCCCATTTAAAACTGAGATGAGAAGGATTTTCTTCTCTCAGAGGGTTGTAAATCTGTGGAACTCACTGCCTCAGAGTGCTGTTGAAGCTGGGTCATTGAATAAAAATAAGACAGAGATAGACAGTTTCTTAACCGATAAGGGAATAAGGGGTTATGGGGAGCGGAGAGGGAAGTGGACCTGAGTCCATGATCAGATCAGCCATGATCGTATTAAATGGCGGAACAAACTCGAGGGGCAGTATGGCCAACTCCTGCTCCTATTTCTTATGTTCTTATGTAAGAGAAAGGAAAACTGAGAGTTTAAAAGAATGTCAGAAATCAAATTCTTATAGTTCTGTAGGTCTGATGTTAATCTCCCATTCAGAAAACTTTCATTCAAATCCCAGTTTCGACTGACACTGGAATTTGATTATTTTCCATCGCCGAGTTTTGCTGGTGAACAGCTCAACATGTGGGATAAGACACCTCACACTGATAAAGTCACCAGCATGCAGTTGTATCTCATTCCATGCCTCCCACTGACTGTGTAAGGGGCTAAAACAGAGGAGAAATTTACAACTAAAGTAGATCTGTTTTTGAAAAAGAATAAATCGGCACTTCAAACTTTCCAAAACTTTACAAAGAAAAACTTGAAATGTATTTATGGCAGAAAAGTAAGCAGACAGGCTTAGCTGCCGAGTCCCAGCCAGTAAAATGTCTCTGTAGCCCCATCATAACAGAAGAAGGAGCCAATGTACTGCACCCTTTTCTTCTAGAAGAATGCCAGGGTGGTTGTGTGTGCAGTTTGGTTCCATTGCCAACAGAATAGCTCAGCTGTTCACCAATCAACCGACACACCACCCAACTGACAGCAAATCGCTTTTGTTCTGCCATTCTGTCTAAAATACTTGGAAAATTTCTGATAAAACCTGACATGCAGTAAGGACTGTTGCCCCTGATTTTTCCATCAATCTTGGTTAATGTAAATGAGGAGAGAGCAGGCAAGTGGGTCTCGCTTCGCAATGCTCCAGCAAAGAACTAGCGGAGCCACCTCCTTCAGTGCTAGAAATGTTGCTGGTTCTAAACTTCGCTGGTTCTCCGTGGTGGAGCTCTTTGGAAGGCTGTCTGAAACTTCTGAAGTGTGAGATTGTTATGGTCCCACGTTACAACAGTGACTACACGCCAAAAGTACTTCATTGGCTGTAAAGCGCTTTGAGATGGCCGGTGGTCGTGAAAGGCGCTATATAAATCCAAGTCTTTCTTTTTAAATGGGGACTGCCGGTAACATTGCGCTCTATTTTCCGCTTGCTGGATTTTTTGGCGCCCGCGCATGTTAACGTACAACTTTTGTGTGTGTGTGTGTGTGTTCAAAAACAAATCGGGACTTTTGGCAAAGAATTATTTGAATTTGGCACCGCGCTCTCCGAAATTAGTCTGGCGGCGGAGCTTCAAGTCTGCGCTAAAAGCTCTCTGGGCATGCGTGAAAAGCTGAAATTGCCAGGGCAACCAGAGACGCTGAAGCCCGCTCCCCCGAAAGGACTGCTCCCCACCGCTGCCGAAAGGGTCACAAAGGACCTCTCCCCCCGCCCCCCAGCTGGACCCCTCCTGCCCGCCGGCTGGACCCGTAGCAATCCCAGGCCAAGTGGCCCTCCCGCTCCCGAACTTTAACTTGCGGGGGGAGCGGGACTGAGCGGGAGGGCGGGGGACTGGGGGGGGGGGGGCAGCCCTTTCAGCCCAAAGATCTTCTCCCCTTGCTCCAAAAAAAGTTCCTTTGTGGGAAAACAAAGTATTTTGTTGTGTATTATTGCCTCGCTCCTGTCCTCTTGTGCGCCGCGCCGATTCCTTAACTTCAACAGGTTGGGGGGGGGTGGGGGGGTTTGCGGTGCTTTTGGCCAGTGTGCGCCGCGCTGAAAAAAAATCGTGGGTCGCCAAACTCGATTTAGTGCACAAAAACATCGCCCGATCCATCCCGTTTTGACTCGGGACGGCACCACAAAGTGCTATGGTTAAAAAAGAAACTGGCGCACACAGTCGGCGCCAGTGTCCAAACATTGGCGAAAGTTACAAAGGGTTTATTTCATGCCAAAAAATGTTTGGATGCCAAAAACAGTGCACAATCGTGGTGAAAATAGGGGCCATTATTTGGGTGAATGGGATCATTGGGATAAATTACTGACAGTGTGAGTGAGCCGAATTAAAATTTACAGGTACTGTCATTGCCCCTCAATCTTTTCTTTGCATCTATGTCAGTTCATTCATCACCTTCATACTGTTGTGATCCACCCAGCCAGTTACCGCATAACAGTCTCAGCGATTACTGCTAAACACAAATGAGTCAAATGGAAACCATTTCCTTTTAACTTACTAATTTTTTAAAAGCGTGAAAATGGAAAGACTTGCTCTGCACTTGAATTTCTTCGCTGTTACTTAAATGTTCCATTGGGGTTCTCCTCCTGTCAGTTTTACCAGTTCGATCTCACCATAGCATTTCTCGATTCTTTTTTTTTTAAACCTCCCTCACTGTATCCCTGTCACTCGCAATTGTTTTTTTATTGTGTTTGCCCCTGTCTCGGCAGCGAATCCCCATATTTATACAAGGATTACTCATCGATAGGATGGTTCCTAGGCAAAACAGTCGGCCTGTGTACTCATTAAAACGGGCCACAAACAAATCGCTGCATGATCAAGATAGGTTTTTATATATAAAAAACAGTAGACGATGGAAAGAAATGTTGAAGCTGATGACAACTAGCTGAATGTGCTGGAAGGACTACAGTCTAGCTATGATGTCTGGAAAGGTTATTTTATCATACCGCCCGCAAACATGGTAATTTTTTAATGACGTGCATTTAAACTTAGGTGAATCTGTCACTGCGTTTCAGCAGCCGAAGACTACTTTATGCCTACAGCTCAGATGTGATGGAATGTTTTGACTTGCGAATTGTCCCTGCAGATAGCATTACATTCAACAAGTACTTGTGTATAATTAGTTAGCATTATGGTCTTACTGCTGTCTGCCTTTACAGTTCAGCAACAGCGCCAAGTGTCTCTCCATATCAAAACGGATATCCTATTTCTTCCGAGTTTAAGTTGTGGTTTTTTTCTGCTCCGTCTTGTAAGTCACAGACCTTCCTTGATGATAACAGGAGCATATCATTTCTCTCGCACTGTGACAGCACTCTGTGACGCTGCTGGCCACTGAACACACCATCCTTAGCCTGGCTGCAACAACTGTGTGTGTGTCTTTCTCACAAGTTACATTTTAGTCAATGTACAGAAAAAAAAGTTAACCAGATGAATAGAGAGCACCTTTTGTCTTGCTTTGTTTTTAGAGGCGACAGGCAAAGAGGGTCTGCAAGGGTATTTGAGTATTTGTACCCCTTTTCGTGAGGGTTTATGATGTTGGGTCAGATGTCAGGCACAGTATTTTATTTATTTTAATTGCAAAATGATTCCAAATATATCAAAAAGATCAAAAATATAAAATATAAAAACTTCTTAAATATAAAATAACTTTAATTTTCTTTTCAGTATTCAACAAATACTCCCCCAAAAGCACGTTTGGAGCAGCACGGGTGTAAATGAAGTACAGGCAAATGGGTGAGAGCTGGCACAGAGAACTACACTCGGCCGATTGGAACAAATAGCACTGCTTGTAAAGCCAAGTTATTTAAATAAGAATACTGTACCACTGAACATCCATTCAAAACCATTAACAATTCAACTTTCTTCCAACCAAGATATAGAAGACGCTTTCTAACATTTTAATCTCAATGCCCCAACCTTCGTTTGATTAAAGCAGAAATAGGAGAAGCTCTCAACTACAATTAAAATCAAACACAATTTTGTATCCATTTTGTACAGCAAATGATGAAAGCAAAAAGTTGAAGAAGCCCTTCTGTATTATTGTGTTGGGGGGCCGGCAGCCAATGAGACATCTCAACAAATGCCCTCCTTTTGTGCTGTACGATTTTGTGAATTTACGGTAAATGATTTGCAGTGATTGAGGGGAAATCTCACTCATCTAAACATTAAGCAGCATTAATTAAAAAAGAACAATCCTTGCAGTGATACAATGGCCAGACTCTTTTTTTAATGTCCAATTTCTTTCCAGATCAACTCTAACGCCAAAGATCACTTTGCGCCAATGTATTTGATCTTAGGCCAAAAGGCCGAGAGGCAAAGTTGCACCGTTCCCGGAAACACCAGGTCGGTGCATGGAGCGGACGGGGCAAGCCCCGGCCCCAGCTCCCTGTCCAAAAAACAATTTAATATCAGGTCCCCATAGGGGATATTAAACTGATAAGAACAGATACTACACTTGATCTTAGCCAAAAGACCGAGAAGCGATACAATGGCCAGACTCCTACTCCTACTCTTGCAGTTCCTATATCCCACTGCTCCAGTACAGCGGGCATGTTCCCTGTGTGCCGCACTCTTCCTTCCACTTTTCAGTCAGGTACTGGCTATGTGGGGTTCTGTTGTGCAATGTGGAGACCAATTGCTTAATAGAGCCTAAATGCAACAATGGGCTCCTGGTGTTTACATTATTGCAACCAGCTCCCTTAACCAATCGGCACAGTTATAGATCCCCCAGGTTTAGGTCTACGATGCTGTCATTTTCTGAACAATCTACTGTACATAGGCATTTATACAGAGGGAGACCTGGGAAACTGCACTCCTGTAATGTAAAAGCACGTGTAGAAAATGTGTCAGGTGAGGTCAAATTCCTCCTCACAACTATTGTCGTGAAAAAGTCATCGCGAGTACAAAATGGGTAACGTTATTCTGCAATTGCTTTCCCCAAATCATCAACAGCAGAAATTTCATCCTCTGTCTCTCGAATATCTTGACATCCTTAAAAAAAAAGCATAGCTAATATAAATGCTTATTCAAAATATTACAAACTCCATTTACACGGTCTGATTTTGTAACATCACATTGTTTTAGGGTTTGGTGTTTTTTGCTGCTTTTCAAGATGAGTGATGTCAGTGCTGGAAAATGGAAAGTTTTCCTTTTTTTTAATCTTTAATGTCAGCCTCTAGAACTCCCCGGGCATGATTTAGATGTGAATAAACCTCTCACCACCTCAGCTCATTAATGTATCTTAACACTCAAACTCTAGCCTGACGACCAATATTCGTTTCACATAGGATGTGTCCACCCAGTTGAGAGGAGACGTACATTCTAACAATCCAGTCCAGTTCGCAGAGGTAAAAGGACACTGCACTATCCACTGAACCACCCAATGCCTCTTTTTGAAAGGCCCTAATGGAATAATAGTACTCAAACAAATAAAATAATTTTATCCAGAAACATTGCTAAAACAGAGTCAGAGTCCCTGCATGTTTCATGCAGCTTTTTTGATATTTTAAACTCTCAGCACCACTTATACCAATTGTAATGTTAAGCAGATGCTGTTCCCTTCCCAGATAATGTGAAAATTCTGTACTTTGATAAAACATTAATTTCCTTCACAAATGGAATTTAATTTGGGCCAAAACGCTAAATGCATGGAAGTAGTTACACTGAGTTAATTTGAATTTTAATTGTTTTGAAATTCAGGCTACGTAGCACAATGACACAAAAAAGGATAAGCCTTTATCACCATACAGTGATTGATTAATACATACATACTGTAAAAGCTTATAATCCTACTTGAGCCATTCATTATACAACAATTAGTCATGTCACAGGAATTGAGAGGCTCTTACCTCCCGGCTCTATTAGTAGCTGCTGAGAAGTCACATTCCTGCGGGGAGATTGGAACTGTAGGCTATCTTCGGGGAGGGAGTGCCCTGATGTAAATCAATATAACAAGTCTTACTTTTATTTTTTTTAGGTAAAGAATTATTTGTAGCTTACGGTAGAAATGCAATTGCCAGTATCTTTCACACTTAGATTGCATCCTTTTCCTGTCAGGCATACTTCTGTCTAAAGCATTTACCCAGTAAAATTGACACAATCTGAGACATTTTAATGCATAAATAGGTAACTGCTGTTAACACGAGTTTGAGTGTCCTGTCTCCCTGTGGCAACATTCAGCTTCAAATTGGTTGCGAGCTGGATAGAGCCAGGAGATGTTTCTTTAGTGATATGACTCATTTACAATTGGTGTCATAACATCGCTGGGTTGGTGCAGCATCCCCTGCCCCCATCCCCCACCCTTCTACTCCTAAAGGCAGGGGATTATAATACCACAGGCACCAGCAGTCCATCGCCCAAGTAGTCATTCATCATGCCTCAGAACAGAGAGTGAGTTTTGACTGGCTATTTGACCACAAGCCCAATTCTACCGTCACCCGACATCCAGAGGCACATACTTTCCAGCGGCCGTGACCGGATAATGATTAAGAGTGGGAATCCCAGCTGATTTTTCTTTCCCCTTTCCTGGCCCAAAGACACTGAAGCCAATTGCTGGGTTTATATCCCACCCTGGCTATGATCAGCGAGACTAGGGATCACATCTGGGACCTCCTCGATCTGTGTGGCTCAGGTCCCCCTGAGCAGAAGGTTTACTAACTGAGCCATCAGGGCAGCCAGTACAAAAGATTTTAATAAAACAATATGAAAGTAACAGGAAGGAGTTTAACATAGAATTACATAGTAATTTACAGCACAGAAACAGGCCATTCGGCCCTACAATTGTGTGCTGTGTCTATGCTCAATACGAGCCACCTCTCTCCCCGCCTTACTTCATCTTTACCCTATCAACATAGGCTTCTATTCCTTTCCCCTTTATGTACCGTTCTAGCTTTCTCCTCAATGCATCTATGCTATTCGCCTCAATATACATTTGGCATTCTCTTTATCATCTGTGCATCATTGTTCAACAGCAGCGACTGTCAGGGGCACCACTGGCTCGAGCCAAACGTTGCGTTTGCTTTGCCAGGATCCTGGAGATTGAGGAGGTACAACATTACTGTGCTGTTTTTGTAATACTCTCTTCCTTGCATAAAAATCAGATAATTTCACACTGAATCGCTGCCACCTGTTTTGTATAGTAAAAAGTAAAACATTTTTCTGGCAGCCGACCCAGCCAGGCTTTAGAGCATTTACTTGGTAGCTTCATTCACCCAGTGGAAAGACTGTCCACACGCTGTCAATCATACTTTATTAGTCAACTGTAACACTCCAAATGCCATGCTGACACATTTTATGTGGATGAGCTCTTTTCAGAGATAGAAAAATGAATGTACCCAACAATAAGAAGCAAGCACCATGTCAAATTTTCGTGGAAACCATATACATGGCCATTATTTCAGCTGCATGACTCAAGTTAAGCAGCAGTTCCCATAACAAGAAACCATTTTCAGCTAAAAAGGGGTCTTCTCTGCAATCTCCTTGAATGATAGTTATTGTTGCTCAATACAGATACATCAATTCCAAGAACTGTTTACAGTATCTGCTCAAACAATTTTTGTACAATGTTGTCAAATCAGCAATGCGATTGTAAAGGGGACCAACAAATAGGTTATGACTGTGAAGTGAGCGACAGTATAAAATATACAGTAAGCAAATTACACGATAGGGGATTAGGGTTGCCTCCACAATGGTCATTAAGATGATCATATATTTGGGGAGATTTGGGTGGTTGATTTAGGTTCATTATGGATACATGCAATAGAGTTTTTAGTATTGTCTACCGTAATACAATACAAAAAGAAATCTAAGGTGAGTCTATCAGTGCTGTCTGCATTACCCATACTCATGCAGGTCTAGGAATGTTACATGCAGTACCTACACACTGCAGATCTCGCAATGTTATATGCCTTATCTCTATGCATATGGGTCTAGCAATGCTATAAGTATTAGACCATATTAGGTCTAGCAATGCAACATGCATTTTCAATACCAATATAGTTTTAGCAGTGCAATATGCCTTATCTATATACATTCAGGTTTAGCAGTATTATATGCATTATCATTTGCACTCATTTTTGTTTGAAGTGTCAACTTCATCCAGGGGTAGCTTTTCCTCCTCTGAGCCAGAAGATTATGGACTCAAATCCAACGCCAAGACTTAAGTACATAGTCTAGGTTGACACTTCAGCACAGTACTGAGTGCTGCAATGCCGCAGGTGCCGTCTTTCAGATGAAATATTAAACTGACCCCTGTTGCCTATTCACATGGACGTAAACGATCCCATGGCACTACTGAAAGAACCAGCACCACTATTAACTGTAATTCAGACCACTTCTTGGTTTATAGGACCTCGTTGTGTGCAAATTAGCTGCCACCTCTGCCCACATAACAACAATGACTACACTTCAAAAGTAATTCATTGCTGTTAAGTACTTTGGGATACTGAAGACATAAAAGATGCTTACATTAAAAAAGTTTTTTCTTTCTCTACCCACTAGCAAATTTCTCAGGGGACAAGACCGCGTGTACTTTTCTGGTGCAGGATTTGAAGGCGGGGCTAATTGGACCAGGGTGCACAGATATAATTCAGTCTCCGTTTTAAAGTCATACATTCTGTCTTTATATTGAAAGAATACTTTGATTTGATGTTATTGTTTGCCATAAAGTAGCAAAACATAGGGCAATTTGGGAAGCAGAGAAGTAGAGTTGGTGGGGGAAGGAAGTTTCTCTGCAGTACAGACCGTGGAGTTGGGAGATGCAAAATTGAGGCGCTACAGCGCTGGCACTGGCAGGAGGGTGTAATTACACCATAGCAAGTTTATGCAGATAGTTGCCATTATAAATGTGAATGTAGGAACTTATAATGGCAAGGTGCGTCAAAGATGTGACAACAGGGAGTAAGGTTTTGTAGACATAAGGAATTGTGCTCAGATGTAAGATTTTGAATGTATATTACTAATTGATCTCCTATGACATTGCACAGAGGGAATCAATTCTTTGTGTAGTTTTTGGGCAAAGCAAGGTTAGAGGCCAGAAGATAACTGAACCGGGGCATACAGACATAAGTGGATGTCCACTTTAAAGTCATACACTCCCCTTATTTTTGTATGTTTCCATTGAGGGTGCTGCAAAACTCCACTGGTGGAAGGGTATCATTACAATATGACAAGTTACATAGGTAGTTCCCATTATAAATCTAAACATCGGAATTTTATAAACAGTTCACAAGAAGTGTGTGCAGTTGTAAGACCTTTCATATAGTCAAGATACATATTGATGAGGCAGCGTTGCATAAAAACATATTTATAATTCTCCTAGAAGTTTAGCAGTGTTATATGCTATACTCATACAGTCATGTTTCCGGTATTATTTACACCCCAAGAAGTTTAGTAACACAAGTTGTATTATCTATTCAAATCCAATAGATTTATTATTATTAGCATATTCAAAAGAAAGAACTTGCATTTATATAGCATCTTTCACAATTTTAGGTGGTCCTAAAAGACTTTACAGCCAATTAAAAAAATAAAGAAAAAATTACAATTATATAGTGCCTTTGTGGACCAAAATGCTTTACAGCTAATGAAGTATTTTTAAAGTGTAGTCACTGTTGTAACATAAGAAATGTGGCAGCCAATTTGTGCACAGCAAGCTCCCACAAACAGCAACATGATAATGACCTGATAATCTGTTTTTTAGTTATGTCAGTTGAGGGAAAAACATTAGCCAGGACACCAGGGAGATATCCCCTGCTCTTTTCCAAAATAGTACCATGGGATCTTTTATGTCCACCCAAGAGGGCTTCAGTTTAACATCTCATCTGCAAGATGACGCCGATAGTGCAGTGCTCCCTGAAGTCAGCCTAGACTTTGTGCTCAAATGTCTGGAGTGGGACATGAACGCAAAACCTTCCGGCTCAGAGGCGAGAGTGTTCCCACTGAGTCAAAGCCAACACTTCATTTTACATGTTTTATAATATCATTAAATATCTTAGTAGATCCAAAATGTCAAGCTCTGCTTTTTATCAAACTTAGAGGATGGTGTTGGTATACTGCTGCAGACAACATGTAATTAGTATGTCTAATAAAGAGACGCATTTTGGATATGTAAATTACAATTCAAAATTAGATATTCCTGTAGAAATTAGAAACTGCAGGTCTTAACTTTACTGAGAATATATAACAGTGTTTTTAGAATATCATATTGAGGAACTATGCTAGTTAGTCCCAATTTATTTATACCTATTTAATGTTGAACTATACTTTCCCCAAAGCTGGAAACCTGCAAGTCATATCTTTATGGCGATCTAGATACACTAAGCACTACTCTAGCTTTAGTCAGCGGTATAGTACAACTTAATCTAAAAAAGTTCTTCAGTCCTTTATAAACCCCAGCTTATTAAATGCTACTTTTTTCTGCACTTTACTATTTCACACTGCCAGAATCTTGTTTAAATTCATATATTAATAAACACATATAATTTTTTTAAATAAAATATTGTATGTGATCAATATTATTTTATTTTTATATTATTTGAAGGAAGCTTTATTTTCAGGGGTGGGGGTTTGTTACAGTTTCTAGGAATACTTTACTTAAATAAATTAAACCCAAGTGAAAATCTTGGAGGAGGAAGACAATGAACATTGACCTTTCCAAATTAAATTCAATATTATAGTGTTAAAAACATGTAAATGTTGTATTTAATTTTTTTCAACTTTGCATTTTTTTTTGTTCACTAATTTTAGCAGTAATTCCTGGCTTTATACTCACAACATTAATTTTGATATTTCAAATCAGTTTATATCTTTACTGGTGCACTGAACGAGAGAGGAATAAAAAGACCAAACGTCATCTTCACAGTTGAAAGAAACGATCAGGATCAAATCCCATCAGACGAACAAAGCTCACCAGGTTTGGTGAGATTGTGTGGCTTGGCAAATTAAATAGTTAAAAATTAATTAAGAACCACTTTACAATCTAGGGAGTTATCAGTTAAAAACTGAAACTGAAGAACCTTAATCTTGCTGCAAGCTGAATTAATGATGTCACTCTGAGATGATTGATTATTTTTAAATAGTTCCGGCCTTTCACACTGGGTTTGACGAGCATGATGTTAAATATTCCATCACACCTGCCTTGTATCTCAAAGTGGCTGTCATCAATAACCTCAGCAGCCTCCTTGATCATTGATAAGTACTTTAAGAAGTCTAGCATTTGGAGGGTACCAACCATTGCAAAAATAATCTTCACCCTCCCTGGGCAGGAGCATGGCAGGAAGAGTTACAAGCAGTGGAAACTACAAGTGCTACACTGGCATTATTCTGCCCCATTAGAGAACTTATATCCTCCCTCCTTTTGCTTAGATTCAGATTGTAAATGTATTGTAAAGTGTATGTACTTTACATGAGTAATAGTATAGTTACTACACTTCCCCTCTATTCCAACAATGCTGACACTTTCTCTCCTTCACTTTGACTGCAGCAGGATTGTATTTGTGTTCTCGCCTCACTAATTGCTTTTGACACATTCAATAACTAAAAAAGTAGGTAGGAACCTACAGAATCATTTTGTCTGACTTAACAACATTTCATTTGTGCCTGTGTTGTTAACTGTTTCCCAGCTCAACTGAGCTGGAAAGATTCCAAAAAGTTGGTTAAAAAAAAAAGATTTTCTGTTATGCAGATTTTACAGATAATTATGTATAACTTGTTGAAGCCACAATGGCCTAGTCGGGCCACACTCCGAATCTGCCGAATGGACCATTTAACTTGCTGATCATTCCTATCAGAACCTCAGGACCACTCATCGCTGATCCCCAAAAAGGAAACAATTCCTTCCTTGTCTCCTGGAGATGGTAGCTCCTGCTGCAGCATGCACCACAGACTGCTTGTCCGACATCCAGAGCTGGATGAGCAGAAATTTCCTCCAACTAAATATTGGGAAGACCAAAGCCATTGTCTTCGGTCCCTGCCACAAACTCCCGAGTCATTGATTCCATCCTTCTCCCTGTCTCAGGCTGAACCAGACTGTTCGCAACCTTGGTGTCATATTTAACCCCGAGATGAGCTTCTAACCACATATCTGCGTCATCACTAAGACTACCTACTTCCATCTCCGTAACAGTGCTCTGTTGCTGCCTCAGCTCATCTGCTGTTGAAACCTTCATCCATGCCTTTGTCATCGCTAGACTTGATTATTCCAACACACTCTTGTTTGACTGCCATCTTCCACCCTCCATAAAATTAAACTCATCCATAACTCTGCTGCTTGTATCCTAACTCGCACCAAGCCCCATTCACCCATCGCCCCTGTGCTCTCTGACCCAAATTGGCTCTCAGTTGAGCAACACCTCGATTTTAAAATTCTCATCCCTCCATGGCCTCACTCCTCCCTATTTAAACTCTGCGCACCTCCGATTCCGGCCTCTTCAGCATCCCAATTTCAATCGCTCCATCATTGGTGGCCGTGCTTTCAGCTACCGAGAACCTAAGCTCTGGAATTCCCTCCCTAAAACCTCTCTACCTCTCTTTCCTCCTTTAAGACGCTCATTAAAACGTACCTATGTGGCCCAGTGTCAAATTTTGTTTGATAACATTCCTTTGAGGCGCCTTGAGACATTTTACTACATTAAAGATGCAATATAAATGCAAGTTGTTGCTTGTTGTTGGAGGGCGGGGGAAGGGATCACAGCTACATCCAATCTTGCCCAGACCCATTGTCCACACCTATGCACTTTCCAACCGATATCACCAGATGGCAGCCAGCAGTAAGAACTGAAGTTTCTCTGCACGATCTGAGATCGATTAACTCAGCATACAGTGGGAATTAGACCTGCAATCTTCCTCGTTACTATGACTCACTGGGGAATGAGTTTATCAACCTGGTGAACATCTCTTCAAGCCAACCGTTTTAAAGCAAGAAATTCTATAATCTGCAAACTCAACAAATGAGCATCCCTGCTGGAAACTCACGCACTGCTATGGAAATCAGGCTTGGGCTATTTTAACTCCTGGACCTCACTAACCTGCCGCTGGTCCACTTCCGTAAGGAGCAGGAAGTGGCTGCCAGCCTCTGGAGAATTAGATGGTCTAAGGAGGAATGCAGATAGTTGTGGTGAAGGAGGTTCCAAGAGGGAAGCTTGGCCCTGACACAACAAAGTAACGTGAAAAACCTAATTTTCAAGGCCTCTTACCATCCAGTCCTCTTCTGACAGGCTTCAGCCTGGCGGGAAATCCACAGCAGCTTCCCCATTCAGGCCCGAGTTAAAATTGCAGTCAGGGCCCAAATTATGTCATCGGACCCCGATCTGAAAACTTAACGAAGGACCATGCAAGCTTCAGGCCATTGTCTTTGCCGCCTGCACAGAAGGGCAGGTTAAAATCAGGATCCCTGCAAATCAGGTGAGAAATCAACAGATGAATCATCCGGGGCATTTTACCTGCCCGCCCGCCCGATTTCTATCAGGCAGGTAGAATTAAAATCCCCCCTTGTATCAGACTCACATCACAATATGAACTGCAGCTCCCATATTCCCATTTCAAAGCTTATATTTTCATTGAACTGCTCTCGCATAGGAACTTATTCCTTTCTAAAAAATAAAAAACTGGAACAAAATTGGAATGAAATTGTTGATAACCCCGCTCCAAAAAGTGACATCGATGAAATACTTATCTGAAGAGGCAAATATTAATTATCCTTTTGAACCGTATTCTATGAAAGTGCAAGCGCTGTCAAATCAAGTCGGCTCTGCTCTGCAATGCAGCAGCCTTTCGAATCTATCAGCAGCCTAATGAATCCATCACCAACCTTATTAATTCATCAGCAATTTATTTTGGCAAATGTGGTTAATATATACACAACCACCGCCACCACAGAACAAAACAACGATATACGCAAGATGTCAAGTTTTCCTTTCTCTCAATGAGGTAATGTTGACTCACTGAGGTTGCACAGGCAGGAAGGAAAAGAGCGAATTAGGTGTCAAACCATGTTGCCAATGGCTCCCCGGATTGTGATTTACTGCAACCTGACAGCTTTGCTGTTGTAATATGACTTGTTTCTGCTATTGAGGGCAATCAAATTGTCACCCACTATAGTGAAAGTGTACAATCTTTGATCAACACTGCAAAAAAAATTCTGTAAAATGACAAACCAGGCTTATGCTCAAGAGTAAAGTCATAATTACAGTTATTTAATTAGTACCCAGCAAGCAAGGGTCAGAGGAACTCATGATTACAGTTATTCGATTAAAGCCAAGAAACTTGAAGAGGCATGAACACAGGTTTTAGAATCGGTGGATCTCTTGAACTGACATTAGCTGTCTTTTTTATTGTTCTATTTTTAATTACTATTCTCATCCTTTTTATGTTGGTGCTTCATCTCTATGGACTCTTCCAAGAACATGTTAGTTAGTCCGATAATCCCGCCAATGGTTTTGTGTAATCACTTTGTGCAACAGTGTGGAATCGCCGCCAAACACTAATAAGAATTTGCCATTTTGTCCATGGTGGGCTTGATTCCTACTGCACCATGTCACACTGCACTGGCAGCACAAAGTACTACATCTTGGCTTGTTTGGTTGAGTTTTGTTTGGTTTAACTGTGTTTCCTTGCCAGCCTTTCTTTTAAATATTTATTCACTACCCTCAGGTCAATAGAAGTGTTGAAAATGAAAATGAAGAAAACAAAATACTGAAAATCATATTTGCATATTAATTAATGCATATCATTTTGTTTATTGCCTGGCCAACTGATGAGCATTCCGACTTAAATGTTTTTCACTGGATTGCAATGTTATATCTGCTGATGACGATTAAAGGATGAATATGAGGCAGAGTACATCAGCATCAATTGGAGGTTGTCATCAAAGAAAATGAAGTGCGACCCTATGAAGCAATAAAACGATTGCTCATCTGAAATAAGTATAAACACTTGTAGCACTGCCATTGAATTTTAGGTACAAAGAGCCTCTGTAAAACTATTATTTTCTCTTGAAATAACAGCACTACTAGGGGAGACTGTACCACACAACCAAATACTTCTATTGCCAACTTTTAACCTGTGCAGGATATAAGGTTGCACATCCAATGGAATAATAACATTTAAGACTATTTATAGTGTATCTTTTTCACTGAATCTCTCCGCTACATCACCCCCTCAGCTCTTATCTGTTAATCTGACCTTGGTACATCCAGTGTGTTCGGGAACTCATCACACTTGGGAAACACATTGGAAAAAGCTATAGAAAATGATCAATGACTATTTAAGATGATTTATAACAAATCTATTGAGAGTCCAAAGTCAGGAATACACATTCCCAAATTGATCAGGA